>NW_026652987.1:4725-5665 GCF_009828535.3 Hylobates moloch
AAAAAAAAAAAAAAAAAAAAAAAAAAGGTGTTGGCCAGGCACAGTGGCTCACACCTGTAATCCCAGCACTTTGGGAAGCTGAGGCAGGTGGATCACCTGAGGTCAGGAGTTCAAGATCAGCATGGCCAATATGGTGAAATCCCATCCCTACTAAAAACACAAAAATTAGCTGGGTGTGGTGGTACACACCTGTAGTCCCAGCTACTCAGGAGGTTGAGGCAGGAAAATCACTTGAACCTGGGAGGTGGAGGTTACAGTGAGCTGAGATTGCACCACTACACTCCAGCGTGGGCGACAGAGTAAGACTCAATCTCAAAAAAAAAAAGTGTCATTTTTATGTTAACAAATCAGGTATTACCGAAAATTTAAAAAACCTTAAAGAACACACATGGGTTTTTCATTAGATGGGCACTGCCTTCTCCATTGATTCACTCAGTTGGTTAAGTCTTGGCTCCTGGGAATCTTTGCTCAGAGGAATTTTTCAATCCTTGGCTATTATTCTCCTTACAATTATTATGTTTACCCCCCTGGTGCCTTGTATTCTCTCAAGGGTTCTAAATGATTTCCAACAGCTGCTGAAATATCAAACGGTTATCATGAAGATCATTCAACTTGAGGAAAGCAATACTGACTAAGTAACTGCTAACTGTGGCCACGGAATTCTCATCCCCAACCTACCTACTGATGATGACATCATCTGCCTGACTCTTTGTCCCAGTGACTACATTGGTGGTGGTAACAGAGAGTAATGCTGTGTCATCTAGTCACACTATCAGCTTGCTGAGAGAATAACCAAAAGCAAGGAATTGTTAAAGCAAAATTTGGAGACCAAGCCTGAAACATTCCTTAACAAACAATACCAATGAGGCCTTAACAACAGCCTTAACCTTGCTCAAAAGACGGCACAATCAAATCTTTTTTTTTTTTTTTTTTGAGACGG
>NW_026652987.1:5765-18690 GCF_009828535.3 Hylobates moloch
TCTTTTTTTTTTTTTTTTTGAGACGGAGTCTCGCTCTGTCACCCAGGCTGGAGTGCAGTGGCGCGATCTCGGCTCACTGCAAGCTCCGCCTCCCAGCTTCACGCCATTCTCCTGCCTCAGCCTCTCCCAGTAGCTGGGACTACAGGCGCCCGCCACCACGCCCGGCTAATTTTTTGTATTTTTAGTAGAGACGGGGTTTCACCGTGGTCTCGATCGCCTGACCTCGTGATCCGCCCACCTCGGCCTCCCAAAGTGCCGGGATTACAAGCATGAGCCACCACGCCCGGCCGCATAATCAAATCTTAACTGGGGTTATTTATGGTAAATGCTTCTGTTTGACACAAATAAAACTTCAGCCAATCATAAGTAGCCAACTAACATATGGTTATGTGACTAGGAAACTTCCAACAAAGTAAACCAAACAAAGCAATTTTGTAATTGCAACCAATTAAATCAAATACATTCTTTATTTTGCTTTTACATTCACCCTCCAAACACCTGCCTCTGAAACTGTCATTGGGCCGCTAAACCTCTTTTGGTTTTGTTTCCCAATTCACTTCTTACACAAATAAACTCTTTAAAATATTATTGTGCCTGAAAAATTCTCTTTCACACAGGTAATATATTTTATTTTATATCATTACTGGCTTTCAAATATTGCCCACTATCTATCCTGTGACCTCTGAAACTGAAGACATTTTAATACCAAGAGCCAATCGGAGTAACTTACTATAGAATATGCTCTATGATATAATGTAATTTCATATTATATAATTCTGTGTTTTCCTATCTTGCCTGGGAGGCTATGACCTCTGTGGTCAGGAACTTCTTTATATCTCTAGATTCTATTAAACTGCCAAGAATGTGGCAGATGTTTTATACACATTTGACAAACAATAGTATGTGACTAACGATGTATTGCATGGTGAATTAACAACTGAAACAACATACTGCATGTTCACTTTGTGCAAAACCAGGATCTCTTACTCATAGCCAGAGGCAAAAAAAAAAAAAAAAAAAAGGGAAGAAAAGAAAAGGAATCAGGATCCTGCAATCTCTGCCCCACTAACTTTGGGGACCAGACAGTTCATTGTTGTGTGGTCTGTCTTGTGTATTGTGGGACGCTTAGCAGCATCTCTGGCCTTTACCCACTAGACACCAGAAGGAAATCCCACTCCCCAGGTGTGACAGAATGTTTCCAGACATTTCCAAATGCTGAGGACCACTGTGCTAGATGCTTCTAAGGACTGTGCAAGTATTAAATATGATCTCCATCTGGTGAGTTCAACATGATAATTACCTCCATTGTAGAGCCAGGGAACTAAAGTGGGAAAGGGGTCAGTAATGGGCCCAGGTTGTACAGCTCGTGAGGAGTGGAGCTGGGGCTGGAATTCTGGCTCCTTTGCCCGGAACTCACCCCCGAACCCCCACACCATATGGCTTCTTGGGTTTTTTTGTTTTGTTTTGTTTTGTTTGTTTTTGAGACAGAGTCCTGCTCTGCTGCCGAGGCTAAAGTGCAATGGCGTGATCTCGGCTCACTGCAACCTCTGCCTCCTGGGTTCAAGCAATTCTCCTGCCTCAGGCTCCCGAGTAGCAGAGACTACAGGCACCTGCCACCACACCTGGCTAATTTTTGTATTTTTTAAATACAGACGGAGTTTCACCACGTTGGCCAGGCTGGTCTCGAACTCCTGACCTCAAGTGATCCGCCCGCCTTGGCCTCCCAAAGTACTGAGATTACAGGCATGTGCCACTGTGCCCGGCCCCTACGGCTTCTTCTAAAATCATCCTGTGCAGACTGGCTCCCTAGACTCCACAATCCCTGGGATGTCCACTTGCCCTATACAGCAATTAGGGGAAGGGGTCTCAAGCACATCCGAGTCCTTCCAAGGCTCCACACAGTGACGAAGAGCCTGTGGAGCCCCTTCTCAGACACGCTTCCGCACGAGACACAGTCTCTAGCCCCCACAGCCCTGGTGCTCCCTGCAAGCTCTGGAGTACGTGTTCAAGGCACACAGCTGTATTCGTGGGATCACTAACGCCTGCCAGCTGGACACCAGACTTCCATGAATCTGACCATTTTTTGCAGCCACATCCCACCATTGGCACGGACTGACTCCGCTGTAGGCCTGGGCTCCCGGGCTACGGACTCCTCTGGCTTCCCTGCTGAACCTCAGCGCAGGCCTGGGCTGTACCTGCTTCCACACATTCCACAGCCTGTCCAGGAGTGAGTCTCCATGGTGTCTGCCAACCCACAGCGATTCCTCTCGGCTTAGTGTCCGCTGCCCGTGTTCTAGAGGGGACTCAAGCTGGACTGTGCATTTAACGTCATTAATACAACTGCCAGGTACAGCGAGAACAGGCTACGGGCTGGGAAGTTCTCCCACAGGGTTAGAATCCACCCGATCAACACTCGGATACGGATGGTCCACTAATTGCGAGTCCCCAGAACAGACCGGTCATCTGTAAAACTCCTCCTCAGCTCCAAAACCTCATGGGGTCCTCTTCTCACTCACGGGAGAGCCCGGGTCCTTGCTCTGACCCACAGAGACACACAACCTCCACTGGCCAGCACCTCCTCCCTCCTTGCCCAACTCCTCCCAACACAGGCTGCCTGCATTAGTCTCTTTTCATGCTGCTGATAAAGACATGCCCGAGACTGGGAAATTTATAGAGAAAAAGAAGTTTAATGGACTCAGTTCCATGTGGCTGGGGAGGCCTCAATCATGGCAGGAGAAAAAAAGTACATCTTACATAGCAGCAGACAAGAGAGAAGGAGAGACATGTGAAAAGGGAAACCCCTTATAGAACCATCAGCTCTCGTGACACTTACTACCACGAGAACAACTTGGGGGAAAACACCACCATGATTCAATTATCTCCCACCAGGTCTCTCCCAAGACACACGGGAATTATGGGAGCTACAATTCAATATGAGATTTGGGTGCGGACACAGCCAAACCGTATCATTGCCCAACCCACACCAGCCTCACCAGGTCTAGGGGGCTAGCTAGCCATGCTCCCTCCTCTGGGCCTTTGCAGTTTCTGTTCAATCAGTCCAGGATGCTTTTCTCTAGACGTGGTCCTGGCTATCTCTCTCTGTCCAGCTCTTTACTCAGCTTCTCTACTTCCCAGCAACAACTCCACACACCCAACGCTGCAGGTCCCCTCCCCTGCTTGCAAAGATGTTTCTCTTGTTTTGCTTGCTGCTGTATCACCCATGTCAACAATAGTGCCCGGCACCCAGTAGGCTCTCAATACAAACGTGTTGAATTAATAAATGGATCTGTTCATCGGACGGCATTCCCCCAGTGCAGGTGGAACAGAGTGGAAGAGGCAGTGACAGTAGGTCAGATGTCTTCTGGCCCCTGTGGCACAGCCCCTCACCCCATCATTGAACACTGTGATCACAGCACGCCTGGGCACGGGGAGGCTTCCTGGCTCATTAGAGTTGGCAGAGGGCACAGTGAGTAACTGACCAGCTAACTGCCTCAGGGTCACGCATGGGAGGATGGAAACACCTCTCAAGCTGTCTGACCTTTGAGGGAAAGGGGCCAGACAGGCTTCCACCTACAACAAAAGAAGGCTCTCTGTTCCCACCCTCGGGCTCCACAGGCTACCCCACCCCCATCCGCCCCTGCAGCCTGGCACTGCAGACTCCTGTACAGAAACATTGTATCACCCGTTTATCAGCTGCCAGTCACAAGACACCAACCACTTGAAAATCATACCTTGGTGTCTGCCTGGGAGGGGCAGAGGCTTTGAATTCCATTCTCAGGGTGAGAAAGTTGAAGCCAGTGTGAGGAGGTGGAAGTCAAGAGTGCAACCTGGGCCCAAAGTAAAGGACGAATCCAGTGCCTGTGTGGACCTGCTCCAGGTCCTGCTCAGGGGCTCCCTGGCACCCCTCCATCCCAGAAGAAGCAATGCACCCACCCCAAGGATCTGAAGTTAAAGGCAAAATTGGGGAAGTTGCACTCCCCACCTCCCATCTTTCTAGATGCAGTACCTCCTAGAATCAGCACCCAAGTTCCTGATTAATCCATCCCCAAAGCAGCACCCCCTCTCCAGAGCAGCACCCCCTCTCCAGAACAGACCCTTTCAAAGCTCCTCCACTACTCAGCAGGTGCAGGGGTGCATAGTACTCAAGACGTCAGGCTTTAAACAAGTCAGGTACAGTGCATGTAATCAACAAATACTTGAATATATAATATCAGTATTCCCATGAAACAATGAGAAAAAAACATGGAATCAAAGAGAGAACAAGAGACAAGATAGGATCCCGCAACTGTGCTTCTGGCTATATACCCCAAAGAACTGAAACCAGGATATCAAAGCAATATTTGTACACCCATGTTCATAGCAGCATTATTCACAATAGCTAATGGGGAAGCAACCCAAGTGTCCATCAATGGATGAATGAACAAAATGTGATCTATGCATACAATGGAATATTATTCAGCCTGAAAAAGAAATTCATGTAAAGGAAATATTATGGAGTTTTGCTGTATAAAATCCAAAGTGGGCCAGGTATAGTGGCTCACACCTTTAATCCCAGCACTTTGGGAGGTCGAGGCACGCAGATCACCTGAGGTCAGGAGTTCGAGACCAGCCTGACCAACATGGAGAAACCCTGTCTCTACTAAAAATACAAAATTAGCCAGGTGTGGTGGTGCATGCGTGTAATCCCAGCTACTCGGGAAGCTGAGGCAGGAGAATCGCTTGAACCCAGGAGGCAGAGGTTGTGGTGAGCTGAGATCGCGCCATTACACTCCAGCCTGGGCAGCAAGAGTGAAAAACTCTGTCTCAAAAAAAAAAAGAAAAAAGAAAAAAAGAAATTCTGACATACACTGCAACATGGATCAACCTTGAAGACACTATGCAAAGTGAAATAAGCCAGTTACAAAAGGACAAATACTGTATCATTCCACTTATAGGAGGTACTCAAAAGCAGTCAAACTCATAGACACAGAAAGCAGAATGGTGGCTGCCAAGGACTAAGGGGAAACGGAAATGAGCTATTGACTAGCAGGTAGGATGTTTCAGTTTGATGAGATGAAAAGATTTCTGGAGATGGATGGCGGCATGGTAGCACATTCTAAATTTACTTAATGCCACTGAACTATACACAGAAAAAGGGTTAAGATGGTCAATAGAACCTTGTGCTTGTGCATTTTATTATAACAACCACCAAAACAATCAAAGGAACAAAAAAGAACACAAAAAGGCAATTCACAGATTAAATTCAAACACCTAATAGACATAAGAAAAGATGCTCAGGCTCACTAGTAACCAGGGAATACAGATTAAAACCAAATATAGTTTCTCACACATTGCTGGTGGGAGTACCAGTTGATACAAAGGCTTAGAAGAGCATTTCACAATATGTAGTGAGGCTGAAGATGTGCATACCTTACAATCTGGTGATTGCATTTCCAGGCATAGCCCTGAGTAACCCTCCCATGTAGGGGACACCCCATTCAAGCATGTTTATTAAGCAGTGTTACAATAGCAAAAAAATGGAAACAACTTAACTATCGTCAGGAGAGGGATGGCTACATAAGCTGTGCTACATTCATGCAACTGAATACTATATAGCCATGTCAACTGAAGAAATTAATCCATATGGGTCAATTGGGATCAACGTGAAAACATAACATTAACTTTTTAAAGTGTTGCAAATAGATAAAGGATGAATCAGAAAATAGCACTAAGTTTGTGTATGTTTGTAAATAGTGTGTGCTTATGTGTATGATGAAAGAATAGGCCAGGCGCAGTGGCTCACGCCTATAATCCCAGCACTTTGGAAGACCACGGCCTGCAGATCATGAGGTCAGGAGTTTGAGATCAGCCTGGCCAACATGGTGAAACGCTGTCTCTACTAAAAATACAAAAATTAGACAGGCGTGATGGCGTGCGTCTGTAATCCCAGCTATTCAGGACGCTGAGGAAGGAAAATCACTTGAACCTGGGAGGCAGAGATTGCAGTGAGCCAAGATCGCGCCATTGCACTCCAGCCTGGGCGACAGAGGGAGACTCCATCTCAAAAAAAAAAAAAAAGGAATATGGGGAAGAATAGAATAGATCATAGTGGCACATCTTTAGTTCTATATTTGTAATATTTTATTTCTTAAAGGAAAAAATATCTAATATGAGATAAGGTTCACACTTGATAAATCTGGCTGATTATCACATGGAGGTCTGTTATATTAATTTTTACATATTTGAAATATTTTCATATAAAAAAAAGAATGAGGGCCAGGCGCAGTGGTTCACACCAGTAATCCCAGCACTTTGGGAGGCCAAGGCAGGTGGATTGATGGAGTTCAGGAGTTCGAGACCTGCCTGACCAAAATGGTCTCTACTAAAAAATACAAAAATTAGCCAAGCATGGTGGCGCATGTCTGCAGTCCCAGCAACTCGGGAGGCTGAGGCAGGAGAATTGCTTGAACCCGGGAGGCAGAGGTTGCAGTGAGCCGACGTCGTGCCACTGCACTCCAGCCTGGGTGACAGAGCGAGACTCCATTTCAAGAAAAAAAAAACAAAAAAGAAAAGGAATGGAGATTGAAGAAATATAAATTCAGAAGCTAAATAATGAAAAATGAATACACTCACATAAAGTTTAAGTGAGATACAGAGAGCAAGCGAGCAAGCTCATACTTAAAAAATTAAGAAGTGCATTTGCAAGATGTACATATATTAACATATCAGTTAATTCTCTTAGCCTAGTCCACCCCCCACTCCCCAAACAACGAAGGAACATAGTTTAAAAATAAGCTGAGGCTATGAATATATACTTTACTGTAGAGAAATATATATGGCACATAAGACATTTATCTACATTTAAAACTTCCAGTGTGGTTGAGACACCATTTTTCATAAATAGTAACAGCGAAAAACAAGGGTCCTGAGCTACATAGTGCTGGGAGAGTGTGGGAAGCAGGACCTCTCACAGATGTATGCTGGAAGTGAAAACCAGGCCACCTTCTGGGCAGACATTTCACAATATTTATCAAAATACCCTTTACCCCGGAGCTTCCATGCCAGAAGCTTATTCCACAGAAAAGTTTCCTGTATTTGCAAAGAGACTTGTCTGTTAGGATCTTTACTGCAGCACTTTTTCTAACAGCATAAGACGGAAAAATGAAATCTACGCACAGGCGCCTGTTTTAAAAAATGAGGCACACACAACGAAACACTATGCAGCTGTGAAAAATAGGATGCAAATCGATGCATGCTGATGTCAACTGATCTCCAAAGCATAATATTAAGATGTAAAAGGCAGGTGTAAAACAGTGATCTTATCTCCAAATGCACTTTCACAAAAGAATTACATGAATATTCAGGTATATCTTATGTGAATACTCAGAAGGATGCAAAACAAGGCTGCAGCGTCTCAAGAGGGCAGGCTGGAGAGTGACTTTCTCTCATATTCCCATTTGTACTGCTTAACTGTTTTAAACTGATGAGTGTGATACATTTTCAAGTAATAATTTGATTAAAAGAAAAAAATGGAAGAAGAAAAAATAAGGAATGTAAATGTTGCAGTCTCACACTTGGACCTGAATTCTGGACCAAACATCACTCTGGGAGTGCGAATGACCTTTCCGGGTCTCAGGTTTTCCATTGGGTAAATAGGGATTTAAAAAAATGGCACTATCAGCCGGCATGGTGGCTCATGCCTATAATCCCAACACTTTGGGAGGCCAGGCGGGCAGATCACCTGAGGTCAGGAGATCGAGACCAGCCTGGCCAACATGGAGAAACCCTATCTTTACTAAAAATACAAAAATTAGCTGGGTGTGGTGGCACACACCTGTAATCCCAGCTACTCGGGAGGCTGAGGCATGAGAATCCCTTGAATCCAGGAGGCGGAGGTTGCAGTGAGCCGAGATCGTACCACTGTGCTCCAGCCTGGGCGACGAGAGTGAAACTCTGTCTCCGAAAAAAAAAAAAAAATAAGAGAGAAAGAAAAAGGCACTATCTGGAAGGGAGGTCGTATGAGCAAACAACATAGCTCCAAAGACAATTAATGAAATGGAAGCAGCAGATCTCAAGCCCTAGAACACGCATCACCTGCGCCTCTCACTGACTGGCCCTACTTGCCCTCCTTGTGTCCTACCCTGAGGACAGAAACAGCAGTGGCAGAGCACCAGCCACAGTGTGCACCCTGGGCAATCACGGCCTGGCCAGGGCGGCAAGTGAGGCTGGGCTCCAGCCCTCCCCCTGCTTGCCAAACTGTATGCTCTGGTGCAGGGCTTCTCCAACGGGGCGGGGGAGGGGGGTGTGCATTACCTTTCCTAATTTACAGGAAAGTGCTGTAGAGATTAGCAGCAACACCATTCAGAGCAGTTAGCTTCCTCCTCTCCTCTCCAAGTTAAAACAGTGCAGTGCAAAGATCTGGATGTGCACAGGCCTAGGCGTTGCCAGAAGCACCCCAGGGAAGCTGGCAGAGCCACCCACTGGTGTTTGTCTTTCTCCATGCCATTTCCCCTGTACTCACAAGGATACCCTTCTCATGAGCAGGTGTGGCTTCTGCAGAGCTGGCTCCAGCCACCTTTTCTCCAGCTGTACCCACTTCCTAATTCTGGCACAGCTGGCCAGCCCTTTCTAAAGTGAGATCACCCACAGGACTAACCTGTGTCCCAGGAGAGCCACAGGGGTCACATCACTCCTTCCCTACTTGCTCCACAGAAGGGCTAATGGAATAATACCCCTGTCCCAGCACAGGCTGGGGACCCCAAGGCCTTCCCAGACTGTGAGGCTGGACAAGTCAGCAGAAACAGGAGCCACAGGGCCTGACGGCCGACTGCGAGCAGGTCACTGACTTGGACACTGTGGCATGGCAGAAACTGGGGTTTCTTTTTAGTAGAGATGGGGTTTCGCCATATTGGCCAGGCTGGTCACAAACTCCTGACTTCAGGTAATCCTGTCTCAGCCTCCCCAAGTGCTGGGATTACAAGCATGAGCCACCACACCTGGCCCTGGATTCACTTTTAAATCATCCCTGGGGCTGTGCTGCAGTTGCTGTGCATAATCTTTTTTTTTTTTTTTTTTTTTTTTGTGAGACGGAGTCTCACTCTGTGGTCCAGACTGGAGTGCAGTGGCGTGATCTTGGCTCACTGCAACCTCCACCTCCTGAGTTCAAAGGATTCTCCCGCTCAGCCTTCCAAGTAGCTGGGATTACAGGCACATGCCATTACGTCCAGCTAATTGTTGTATTTTTAGTAGAGATGGGGTTTCACCATGTTGACCAGGCTGGTCTCAAAATCCTGACCTCAAGTGATCCACCTGCCTTGGTCTCCCAAAGTGCTGGGATTACAGGTGTGAGCCACCACGCCCGGACTGTTACACATAATCTTATTGAAGTTTTCAACCAATGGACGTGGGATTACTTTTTCGTTCTCATTTACAGATGGGGAAACTGAGGCACAGAGCGAATACATTAAGGGTCCCAAGATCAGAGAGCTCGAAAATGGTGGAACCAGGATTTAAAATTCAGCCAGAACTACTTTTAATCCCTATACTCTATGCACCTCAGAGCTTCAGAGTCCTCGTCTTTTAAATGGGAGTAACAGCAGCAAGTCCTCAGAGGTGTCCTGAGCCTCAAAACACATCCTGGTTTTTAACGTCCGCAGCCTCAGCAGGGGCTGGGCACAGAACAAGCACTCAGGACGTGGAAGGTGCCAGCGACACCTGGTCCTCCCCTCCCAGGCACAAGACAGCCCCTCTCCATTCAAGCTCTGCCCCAGCCCAGCAGAGAGGGGTCCTCAGCCACTGCCCCCACCACTACCACAATCATACTCACCTCTCCTGGTCCATATGTGACAAAGGACCTGCCACGGCCAGGGAGACAGGCAGAGGCACTGCCACTCCCACTCTGCCCTGCCCTCGACTCAGCTCCACCCATGGCCCAGCCTCAGGGGAGGCTGCTGGGGTGCGATGGCATGCATAAAGGGAGGGGGAGGGGTAGGAGGAGGAAGAGGCCCCTGGGGAGGTGGCTCTCCATCTCTCTCTTTCTGGGTGTAGCATCTCTTGGAGTTGGCGCCAGGCCCTGACCAGTTCCACCCCATTCAGCCTTCCCAGAAGGGTTGGCACACGGATCTCAGCCTGACCAGACACCAGCCTCCTGTTATGAGCGGTGCTCCATCTCCACCACGGTGCTCCATCTCCACCACGGTGCCCCCTACAGGCAGGCCCCCCACACCTCAGCAGAGTCCACTTCCAGAACAATGCTCCCTCTGCAGATGACACACTCTACCCAAACCCGGTACCCCAAAATCCCCGAGCAGGGACAGCAAAGGCAACGTTCAGCCCTGCAGGTGCCACAAATTCCAGCCCTGCCCCACAGTACAGCCTCTGAATTCAGGCTCTCGGCTCTGCTTTTAAGTGTTTTGTAGCAGTGGTTTCTGCGCTCACCCTGCCTCCTCCCGGAAGGAACCCTCACTCGGCAGATCTTGCACTCCTGCCTCCCCTCACCAGAACATCTGCTGGGCACTGAGACGGACACCATGGTCAGCCTGGTGCTTGATGAACAAGGATGTTTCCAGACCTGTGCAGCTGAGGGTTCGAGGGTCCACACCTGAAGTCTCATTAGGAGCCAGCAGGGTTAAAGGGGCTGAGCGAGTGAGAGGCAGACTCGCCAGAGGGGAGGGCCCTGCACATGGGAGGGAAAGTGGAGCAGGGCCCCCAGGTGAGGACACAATGAAGACAAGGGAAGGTGGGTAAGGAAAGCAAGCCCCACCCCTCCCCATGTCAGTTACCTACACAGGCTTCTCCAGCACAAACACACTGGTCCCTACTCAGACACCCGGGAACCAGATCACACAGACACAGGCATGCGTGCACACACACACCCAGCTCTCAGTCCTCCTCCTCTCTGCACGCCCCCACCATCCCATGCCCACATACAGCTTCCAGGGCTTGAGGGGCTCCCCCAGCCAGGGCACTCTCTTCCTCCATTCCTCAGGGCTGGCCGTGGGCCGGGCTCAGCTACAGCAGCTGCTGCTGCTTTACCTCCCCCAGGCCCACTGGGTTCCTCCCACCCCAGCTCTGGCTCCTATAGACTTTGTTTGTCAGCTTGCAGGTCCCTGGAGCTATCACCAGGCAGCCCGGAGCCTCTAAGGGGCAGGGAGTGGCTGTGCCAGCCCTCAGGAACCTCTTCCCCCAAAGCCAAGGAAAGGGGAGCCCTGGGCTCCTCACCTTCTGTCCAGCAAACTCAGCTTCCAGGAAGAGTGGCTCCTGACTGGAGACCCAGCCACGCCTATGAGCCCCACAGGTGTGTCCCCAGCAGGCCTGGAGAGTGTCCCTGGGCAGCCTGTGGCCGTTTGGCCGAGGGTACTGCAGAGCCTGCTGCCCCATGGAGGGCACTTCCTGGCCTGGCACCCACACAACACACACTCACTGTCCTCTGGGCCCGTCTCAGCCTCTCTGCACCTGTGCCCAGTCCCAGTGACAGGGACTGTCCTCTCAGCCCACCCAGCACCCAAACCTAGGAACCTACAAGGCCTTCCTCCAGCTGCCCCGCCAGCCTGCTCACACTTTCTGGGCTCAAGCCCTGAGGCTTTAGCAATTTCAGGGTCATCTGCACCCATAACTGGGGGAGTGATGGGAGGGACAGATTCCGGCCTGTCAGGGCCTGGTCACTGCCTGGGGACAGAGGATTCCAGAGCCTACAACTTGTTCAACACTCTCGGCTATGGCCCACACCCACCTCTGCACACAGCAGCCAGCCCAGGGTCCCATGGAATACCCCAGGGCAGAGACAGTAAATCAACTGAAGGCGATGCCAGGGGTCACGCCAAGTGCCTGAACTCTGGCTTCTCCATCATCTGTGAGGCCCCAACCCCATGCCCTGGGGAATCTAAGGTCCTGGCCAGCGCCGCCTCCTCCTCCCAGCCCTGAGGAACTATCCTTGTTCTCAAGGTGGTGGAGCTCGGCCCTCAGTCCCCTACAGCCTGGGATGAGCCCCACCCTCAGGGCTGGTGCACAACCAGAGGCTCTTCCCAAGGAAGCCTGGTGCCAGAAAACCCAGACACTGAGGCACAGGCCACAGCCTGGGAACACCCAGGAGAGCATGTCCCCCAGGGTCACGTCCCCCAGGGTCCCAGCCCCAACCGAAGCTGGGAGAGCCCAGAACCACCCGCCGCCCAGTCCTCTTGGCCACCCCTGCATGGCTGTTTCCTCCTGCCCAGGAGGAGCTGAAGGGATCGAGGCCCACGATGTGGTCCTCCCACCCCCACCCACACCCCCGAGAACACACCCAGGACTGGCAGCTCACCTGGCCCTGCAGGGCTGCCTGTCCAGCTGTGCCCCAAAGAGAACATTCGCTTCTTGCTCTATTTGGACAGCTGCAGGGTCAGTGATGCTCAGGAGAGAATGTCTGATCATGGAGTGGGGAGTGCGGTGATCAGGGCCACAGGCCCTCTGATGGGGGTGGGCCAAGGCCAGAGCTGCATCCCTGGATGAGTGGGCTGGGAGGGGGCCCGGGACCAGCCTGGCAGGGCACAGGGAAAGGCTGCAGTGATTCTGCCCTCCTGAGCCCTGCAAGAGGAGTGGTCAGCGGGATTCTGGAACCAGGGCTGAGACCTGGCTGGAGGCAATGGAAGCCAGGAACTGATTCCCCTTTTAATGGCATTTATTCAGTTACAGGCTGCGGCCAAGAACCAGCCTCCCAGGTCCAGCCCAACACCTGACCTCACCTCACCCCAGACAGGTCCCACGGCCCCTCCTCAGCCCATCCAGGACTGGTGGGAAAGGTCCAAGGAGAACAAGACAAAGCATCCACAAGCAGAGGTCAGTGGCTGGACTCCACCCTCCCCTCCGCAGGAAGCAGGAGGCAGAACTGGGAGGTCAAGACCAGCACTTCCCCCTCCTGCTCCCACCCTCTCCTCCTCTCTGGCCCTCGTCTCCTGCCCTCTCCTCCCAG
>NW_026652988.1:0-18682 GCF_009828535.3 Hylobates moloch
TACTATGCAGCCATAAAAAATGATGAGTTCATGTCCTTTGTAGGGACGTGGATGAAACTGGAAACCATCATTCTCAGTAAACTATCGCAAGGACAAAAAACCAAACACCGCATGTTCTCACTCATAGGTGGGAATTGAACAATGAGAACTCATGGACACAGGAAGGGGAACATCATACTCTGGGGACTGTTGTGGGTTGGGGGCAGGGGGGAGGGACAGCATTAGGAGATATACCTAATGCTAAATGACGAGTTAATGGGTGCAGCAAACCAACACGGCACATGGATACATATGTAACAAACCTGCACATTGTGCACATGTACCCTAAAACCTAAAGTATAATAATAAAAAAAAAGAAAAAAAAATTCTGAACAGAGAAAAAAAAAAAAAAAGAAATTTCTTCTGCCAGATACTCCAAATCATCTTTCTCAAGTTCAAAGTTCCACAAATCTCTAGAGCAGGGGCAAAATGCCACCAGTCTCCTTACAAAAACATAACAAGAATTACCTTTGCTCCAGTTCCCAACAAGTTCCTCAACTCCATCTGAGACCACCTCAGCCTGAACTGTATTGTTCATATCACTATCAGCACTTTAATCAAAGCCATTCAACAAAGGGATCTCAAGGAGGTTCCAAACTTTCCCACATTTTCCTGTCTTCTTCTGAATTCTCCAAACTGTTCCGATCTCTGTCTGTTACCCAGTGCCAAAGTTGCCTCCACATTTTCCGGTATCTTTTCAGCAACACCCCACTCTCCGTACCAATTTACCGTATTAGTTCGTTTTCATGCTGCTGATAAAACATATCTGAAACTGGGAACAAAAGGAGGTTTAATTGGGCTTACAGTTCCACATGGCTGGGGAGGCCTCAGAATCATGGTGGGAGGGGAAAGACACTTCTTACGTGGTGGTAGCAAGAGAAAAATGAAGAAGAAGTAAAAGCAGGAACCCCTGATAAATCCATCAGATCTTCTGAGACTTACTCACTATCACGAGAATAGCATGGGAAAGACTGGCCACCGTGATTCAATTACCTCCCCCTGGGTCCCTCCCACAACATGTGGGAATACTGGGACATACCATTCAAGTTGAGATTTAAGGGGTGACACAGCCAAACCATATCAGACTGTGTATTTTCAAATAGCCAGTTTTTAAGCTATTTCTTTCTTGTACTCTATCAATTCTGCTAAGAGGCTCTGATGCATTCTTCAGGATGTCAATTACACTTTCAACTCTAGAATTTCTGCTTGATTCTTTTTCATTATTTCAAATCTAATAAAATTCTGAATTATTTGTGTTATCTTGAATTTCTTTGAGTTTCTCCAAACAGCTACCTTGAATTATCTGTCTGAAAGGTCATGTATCTCTGTCTCTCCAGGATTGGTCCCTATTGCATTATTTAGTTTATTTGGTGAGGACGTGTTTTCCTAGAGGGTCTTAATGCTTCTAGATATTTGTCAGGGTCTGGGCGTTAAAGAGTTACCTATTTATTGTAATCTTTGCCATCTGCGCCTATCTTACTTGGGAAGGTTTTCCAGGTATTTGGAAGGACTTAGGCCCAAAGTCCAATAATTATGTGGTTCTTGAAGACTCACAGAGGTACCACTTTGGTTGTCTTGAATAAGATCCAGATGAATTCTCTGGATTTCCAGGCAAAGACTCTTGATTTCTTTTCTTACTTCCTCCCAAACAAATGGGGTCTCTCTCTCTCTGTGCTGAGCTGCATGGACATGGGAGTGGGGTGACGCAAGCACCCCAGTGGCCACCATCACTGGGACTGCTCTGGGTCATACCTGAAGCCAGCACAGCACTGGATATCACCCACAGCCCACTTTAACCACTACCTGGCTTCCACCTATGTTCGCTCAAGGCCCTATAGCTCTACAGTCAAGCAGGTGGGGAAGCCAGCCAGGTTTCTATCTTTCTCTTCAGAGCAGTATGTTCCCCAAGCCTTGAGTATCTCCAGAAGTAATGTCTTAGAACCAGAGATTAGAGTCAAAAGCCTTAGAAATCTACCTGGTGTTCTACCCTACTGCAGCTAAGCGGGTCTTCAACCCATAAATTCAAGTTCTTTCCTCTCTTCCTTCTCCTTTCCATAGGCAGAGGAGACTTTCTCCATGGACTCTGCCAACACTGGCCCACAGGAAGTTATGCCAGACAGCCGTCAATGTTCACTTAAGGCCCAAGGGCTCTTCTGTCAGCCTGTGGTGAATGCTGCCTGGCCTGGGACTCACCCTTCAGGGCAGTGGTCTCCCATCTGACCAAGAAAATGTCCAGAAATGCTATCCAAGAGCCTAGACCTGGACTCAGGGACCCTCAGTCCTGCTTTGGTGCCCTACCCTACCTTGACTGAGCTGGTACCTAAGGTGCAAGATAAAGTCCCTTTCACTTTTCCCTCTGCTTTTCTCAAGCAGAAGAGAGTCTTTCACTGTAGTCACTACAGCTGGGAACGTTCTAGGTCTCACCGGAAGCAAGCATATCTCAGAGTCTTACGCAAGGCCCATGGTACGCTACCTGGGTATTGCTGTTGAGTTTTCAGACCATAAGGGCTCTTGAGTGAACAGGTGATGAATCCTGGCAGGACTGAGCCTTTCCCTTCAAGGCAGCAGGTTCCCTTCTGGCCCAGGGTATGTCTACAAATGTCATCCAGAAGCTGTGACCTGGAATGGGGGCCTCACCACTCTCTGTCCAGTGCCTTATATTACTGTGGCTGAGCTGGTATCCAAGATGCAAGAAAAATCGCTCTTTACTTTTTGCTCTCCTCTCCTCAAGCAGAAGGAAAAAGTCACTTGCATTGCTGTGAGCTATGCTGTTATTGAGGGAGTGGTAGTGCAAACACTTCCTTATCTCACCCAGTTGGTGTCTCCGTAGGTGACATGCCACCCTAGTCCACTGCCTGTAAGCCCTTCCCAGAGCTGGGACTTGCCTAGGAATTGCAGTCCTTGTGTCCTTGACTGCCTTTCCAGATTACCCAGGACTATAAAACACTTCAGCCTGCAGAGGTGAGTCTTGCTGAGAACCTCAAGTTCCAGCCACTGGGATGGGCAATTCTCCTCAGCGAGGGCCAGCCCAAGTGTTTTCTCCATGGGCAGGTGCCTGCTGAGCTAAGCACAACTTTGCTCTTGACTGTGGCAGGGCAGCAGTGAGTTCAATGCCAAGTCCCCCAGTCGCTGTGCTCCCCTCACTCCAAGTGCACAGATTCTCTTTTCATTCCATGCAGCTGCTGCCTAGGAATGGTAGCAGAGTAGCATCAGCAATTCAAGACTGTCTTTCCTACCCTCTTCAGTGCCTCTTTTAGCAACACAAAGTTAAAACCAGGTACTGTAGTTGCTCACCTGATTTGTGATTCTAATGACAATGCTTTTTTGTGTGCAGATAGTTGTTAAAATTTGGTGTTCCTGTGAGAGGGACAATCAGTGGAGGCTTCTACTCAGCCATCTTGCTCCACTTATTAAAGTACCTTTTTTTCCCCTTCATATGTGACCATCATTTGGATTTGCTTCACCAAAGCACAAAAAGTGTAATTCAGATTGAAGATTTTATTCTGTATTTTTTTCCTACTTCCTATATCTTTAACTTTTTCTCCATAGGGGAGAGATAGAAATATAATCTGATATAGCCTATTGGAATGACCCTTAATACCACCCTCATATCAGAGTTTACTCAAATTTAAATTATTAAATTTTCAAATTAGGATTTTCTATGCTATTCTCCGCCACATTTTAAATATTCATGAATATCTTTTATAAGTTTTAAAATTATTTTGTAAAATGAATACAGGACTCTCCCTTATTTGTGCTTTGTTCTTAACTAAATTCAAGTTTTGTGATAAAAAAAATCAAAGTATACCTCACCTTCTGTTGTAGTTTTCCTGCTTTATCTCACTACTGTATTTGCCTTGCCTTACCTAGACAGAGGCTAACATATTTCTCTTCAAAAAGATTCAGAATAAAATTCTAGAGCAACTTCCTGATTAGCAATGAGGTTAAAATAAAAAACAATATTGCCTTGGAGAAAATTTCTGTCTTCCTCTTTAAAATGAAGCATTATAAGACAAGAGAGAAGTACTACCTTGAATAAAAACCCATCAAAGCTTTTCTGGCAAAAGCTTTTTCCCTGCTGCATCTTTATTGATTCCTTCAAGCTTCACATCCATGTTAGATATATTTGTAGGTATTAATGAGACAGAGCATGTAATCCAATGGAGTTACACAGTTTTAAGAAGTCTCAAGCTAATCAATTCATCAGAGAGAGAAGTGTTACATTTCCAAAATGATTTTATATGAAACGAGACACTTTTGAAGTAGTACTAAGACATGCACACACAAAAAACTTTAATATATGATTTAAAAAGAAGCTTAATAAATATAATAAGCTTTTATTAATTAAAATTTGAAATAAATATCTCTTCAGTACAGAATATATGTGAGATGAAATCTAAGAGGTTTAGTAGAGAGAATATATATAAAATTCTGAGTGGAGAGAACATATATAATTCAGATAAATTATGATGATTATCACCTATGCAAAAATATATGAGATTTAACAATTGATTCAAGATTTCAAGCTAGAAAACAAACTAAAATGAATGCATTGTGTTTCTCCTTTATGGATTTCTTCATCTGGAATTTCATTGAAAATGTGTGCTCCCTACTCCTAAGTGTATGGTGTGGAAAAAATAAAAACCTAATAGGTGGCACGCCCATAAAGTATATTTTAGAAAAAGTTAAGTAATTTTAGCAGAAATTATGAATAAGAAGTTTTAAATTCAAATATGAAACTACAGCAACCATAGGGTGTGAGCAGGAGGCTGAGAATCTAGATTTCAGACCCTGAAGGGCTGCTGCAGGAAACCAAGAAAGCAACATAGGACATGGCAGAGCTCAAGATATTTGCTGAGACCAAATAAAAGGCAACAACAACAACAAAAACACAATAAAACTCCTAAGCAAACTCATGTTGTAATCTCTAGAGTAACCAATAAAGAACAGAAATAGAATGCATAACTAACAAGTTGATAGAAAAGATGGAATAGTAAAATATCGTGCAATTTATTGATGTGAACATTACATTGCTATAAAAATTGACTATTTCAAAAATAAAAGTAAAATCACATTCCTCTTTTACATATGATCACAATAGATATCTTACATGGACTAAACATTTATAAATCCAAATAAAGGGATAAATGTAAAGGAAGAAAATATTGTTGAATATTTGTATCATATGAAAGAAGTTCTGAGCATGATGGAGCAGTTGTGTGGATTTTCGTTTAATAAAATCTTTAAGTGTCTTTGTATGAATTGGCTTTTAAACATCTACAAAGCAAACGATAACTTTAAAAGTTACAATCTATTATTGTATGTATTTGAAACAAAATGGATTACAAAAAGAAATCTATTGAGAACATTTTTAGGTCACTTTCTAAAGGATAGATGATAGTAGGATTCTGGTTTGTTACTCTAAAAATATAAAGCAACAGATATCAATTGTTATATACCCAATTAGAAAGTAGAGAGAACTGTTAATATACATAAAACACATTTTTTTACAACGGTGGGAGGAGAAAGACACTCATAAAATTAATAGAGGACTATAAAATAGTACCTTTTTTCTGGATATAAGTTTTATATTATACATCTGAAACTAGCAACTCCAGTTCTGAGATTTATCTTAAGGAAGTAATCAAATATGTGCCCAAAGATGATGATGGTAACAGTAAGAAATTGCTTGTAACAATAAAAAATTGGAAACTTGAATGTGTAATATCAAGGTGTTAGGTACACTAAATACAGCATATTCATAAAATGGAATAATATATAGCAATGTTGATATATCAACCTAAAAAATAGTATATAGTCTATTGGAAAACCCCATTTATTAACAATTTTTGGAGCATCAGTTTATTTTGTAACAAAAGTATTTACATATCTAACTGCATATACATACAAACACACATGTATTACATTGTCTGGGAAATTACACATCACCTGGTAACAACAGAAATATATAACTAGTGGAATTTTTGTAATCCATTTTGTTTTGCTTATACATATATTTTTATCAATAAATATGTATTACTTGCATAATAAGTAATAAAAATACTCTCCACAACCCCAGGGTAGAAGCAGCTGCAGAATTCAGTTCACTTCCCCAAGGTTCTTCCATCTCTAGAGTTTTAACCATCCACGTGTCCACTGTATTCAATCTACGATTTCTCTATTTTATTTCACTTTTCTAATGAATTTCAGAAGGAGCTCTGCTCTGCCACCAGCTATTTATTTCTCCTGGAAGCACAGCCTGAAACCTTCATTAAGAAAGTCTTATTTTTTATGATAACTGAATGATAATGAAAATGAGAACTTTTGTTAAATTTCAAATTTATATTTACATAAATGTACAACTACCATAAACACAGTTTCTTTTGCTTCAATTTATAATTAATCTTAACTAGAAAATTAGAAAAACCCAGAGATGTGGTCATGATCACACAGTAGCATTCTTGAGTCATTGTGATGCTGGACTTTACAGTGAGTCTCTTCAATATGTCACGTGTTCATAAGTAGAGAACTGGTTGCATATCTTGCTTACAAAAAATCATTACCATTTATTGAGTATCTAATATAGCAGGCTTCTTATGTTAAATAGTTCTAATGCTCTCAACAACCACATGTAAAAGATATGGAAACTGAGGTTCTAGGAGGTTAATATACTTTCCCTGGGTCACAAAAGCAGTAAATCAACTAAACCAGGATTAAAACTCATATCTGCCTAACTCCAAAATAAATACCTCCTTATACATTTAGAACACTTTTATGGTATCCTTCAGCAAATCAGACAAATTTCGACCACATAGAATTTGAGTTAACTGTATTTGTACAGATCTACCTACTTCTCAGGCCCATGTGCTGTTGGCTTTGTAAAAATATTGCCAGTACCCTGTATGAGATGTTGTTCCAGTTCCTTATTGCTGCAGGGATGCTTTGGCATTGCAAAACCATTCTCCAATATGACTGATATGGTTTGGCCAAATCTCATCTTGAATTGTAATTCCCAAAATTGCCACATGCTGTGAGAGATACCAGGTGGGAGGTAATTAAATCATGGTGGTGGGTCTTTTCCCTGCTATTCCCATGACAGTGAATAAGTCTTGTGATGGTTTTATAAAGGGGAGTTTCCTGGCACATGTTCTCCTCTCTTGTCTGCTGCCATGTGAGATGTGCCTTTCGCCTTCTGCCATCCTTGTGAGGCCTCCCCAGCCATGTGGAACTGTGAGTCCATTGAGCCTCTTTATTTTGTAAATTACCCAATCTCGAGTATGTCTTTATAAGCAATGTGAGAACAGATTAACACAATAAATGTTTAGCAGTAGAGTGGGGCATTGCTGAAAAGATTCCCAAAAATGTGGAAGCAACTTTGGAACTGGGTAACAGGCAGAGGTTGGAACAGTTTGGAGGGCTCAAAAGAAGGGAGAAAATGTGTGAAAGTTTGGAACTCCCTAGAGATTTGTTGAATGGCTTTGACCAAAATGCTGGTAATGATATAGACAATGAAATCCAGGCTGGGGTGCTCTCAGATGGAGATGAAGAACTTGTTGGGAACTGGAGCAAAGGTGACTCTTGTTATGTTTTAGCAAAGAGACTGGCAACATTTTGCCCCTGCCCTAGAGATTTGTGGAACTTTGAACTTGAGAGAGGTGATTTAGGGTATCTGGAGGAAGAATTTTTTTTTTTTTTCAGATGGAGTCTTGTTCTGTCACCCAGGTTGTGGTGCAGTGGTGCTCTCTTGGCTCACTGCAACCTTTGCCTGTGGGTTCAAGCAATTCTCTACCTCAACCTACTGAGTAGCTGGGATTATAGGCACCCCCCATCACATCTGGCTAATTTTTGTATTTTTAGTAGAGATAGGGTTTCACTATCTTGGCCAGGCTGGTCTTGAACTCCTGACCTCATGATCCATCTGCCTTGGCCTCCCAAAGTACTGGGATTACAGTTGTGAACCACTGTGCCCCAAATGGAGGAAGAAATTTCTAAGCAGCAAAACATTCTAGAGGTGACTAGGGTGCTTTTAAAAGCATTTAGTTTTAAAAGGGAAACAGAGCATAAAAGTTTGGAAAATTTGCTGCCTGACAATGCAACAGAAAAGGAAATCCCATTTTCTGAGGAGAAATTCAAGCTGGCTGCAGAAATTCGCATAAGTAGTGAGGAGTCAAAAGTTAATCAGGAAGACAATGGGGAAAATGTCTCCAGGGCATGTCAGAGGCCTTTGAGGCAGCCCCTCCCATCACAGGCCCAGAGGACTAGGAGGAAATAATGGTTTCATGGGTGAGGCCCAGGGTCCCTCTGCTATACACAGTCCAGGGATTTGGTTCCCTGTGTCCTAGCCACTCCAACCATGACTAAAATAGGCCAACGTACAGTTTGGGCCATGGCTTCAGAGGGTGCAAACCTCAAGCCTTGGCAGCTTCCACACTGTGTTGAGCCTATGAGTGCACAGAAGTCAAGAATTGGGGTTTGGGAATCTTCGCCTAGATTTCAGAGGATGTATGGAAATGCTTGGATGCTTAGGCAGGTTTGCTGCAGGGGTGAGGCTTTCATGGAAAACCTCTGCTAGGGCAGTGCAGAAAGGAAATGTGGGGTCAGAGCCCCCACACAGAGTCCCTATTGGGGCGCTGCCTAGTGGAGCTGTGAGAAGAGAGCCACTGTCCTCCAGACCCCAGAATGGTAGATCCACCAACAGCTTGCACTGTGTACCTGGAAAAGCTGTAGACACTCAATGCTGGCCCATGAAAGCAGCCAGGAAGGAGGCTGTACACTGCAAAGCCATAGAGCGGAGCTGCCCAAGACCGTGGGAACTCACCTGCTGCATCAGTGTGATCTGCATGTGAGACATGGAGTCAAAGGAGATAATTTTGGAGCTTTAAAATTTGACTGCCCCCTGGATTTTGGACTTGCATGGGGCCTTTAGCCCCTTCATTTTGGCCAATATCTCCTGTTTGGAATGGGTGTATTTATCCAATGCCTGTACCCACATTTTATCTAGGAAGTAACTAACTTGCTATTGATTTTACTGGCTCATTGGCAGAAGGGACTTGCCTTGTCTCAGATGAGAGTTTGGACTGTGGACTTTTGAGTTAATGCTGAAAAAATACCTTTTATGAATTTATCTCTCTGTGGCCTCAATCATTTTGAAAGTTGATTTTTCAGAATCTTTTCTGGCTTTTCCCCGGATTCCAAGTAGTATATAGTCTTTCTCCAAACACTCACCATTACTAGCTCTTTTCTTTACTTACTCTCTTTTCATACTCTTCACCAACACCTCCTTCCCAAACCTGGGCTGCCTGCACATGGCTCATTCTTTTTTCCTTTTTATATGGTCTGCTAAGAAGGATTATCTGTTTTCTTGTCTGAATGTGTTTCTTCTCAGGAATAATTTTCCTCATGATCTCTTGAATATGTCTTTCATATTGTTGTTAAATAATGTATGATGACTAAATGTCTACATTTTCTAAGACCAACAAATTTTTATAATTATACACATATTTTTCTTTTCTCTAAATGCAAATTTTCAAATGGTCAAATGAAGTAAGAGCCTTGCTCAATTTATTGACCTGCACTTTTACTCCTCATCTCTATTCCATGCTAAAGTAGAAGAAATCAAAGGATTTTCATTAAATCCTGTACATGATTTAAAATTGAAAACCTGTATTTTATATGTAATTTGTGTTTAGTTTATCACTGTAAACAAAATATTAATCAATATTTTTTCAATAAAAATTTTGATCCACTTTGGTTCAGAAGCAAATTTAGAGTCATGTGATGACAATGATCCATGCCTACAGGACTGCTAGTTATATATGGATTATTCCTAACAACTTAACTACTGGTTGTCTTCTTATTATTCATTATCCCATACATTTCTAAGTCATGTTCTCCAGCTAATAACAATGAAACTTTCATGTTAATATTAGCTAAACTTGTTGGGGAAGTTATATCTTCTGGGATGAAGTAAAAAAAAAAAAGTTATAGAATGCATTTGCAAGCCATATGGAAATAATATGCAGATTTATTAGCTTTTGGCATAGTAACTCACTTTTCCTCCATTGATTCAAATAATTCAAATAATTATCTGAGACAGTTTCATTAAAAAATAATGAATGAACTCAAAACTCATGGAATTTCTGGATCTAAGTGTAGACTTATAGTGAAGCTGTAAAATCACCTTGCTTTTGCAGTCTGACCATGATATGCATGGCAACTGGAGGAACCATTTGAACCAGAATGAAGTGAGCAAGTAAAGATTTTATTGCAATAAGAGATAATAAGAAAAATTCAGTTTTTAAGCTGTTTCTCTGAGCAATACCCAAGGGCTATAAAAACATGTCTGTTGAGGGGATCATGGAAACAGAATGTGGCTGAGAGAGACACGCAATAGAGTTGTTGTACTGGTCCATTTTCACACCCCGAGAAGAAACATATTCAGAAGGGGAAACAGATAATCCCTCTCAGCAGACCATATAAAAAAGAAAAAAGAACGATCCACATGCTGGCAGCCCAGGTTTGGGAAGGAGGTGTTTGGTGGTGAGGAGTATAACAAGAGAGTAAGTAAACAAAATAGCTAGTAATAGTGAGTATTTGGAGAAAGACCATCAGTTACTTGGAATCTGGGGAGAAGCCAGAAAAGATTCTGAAAAATCAACTTTCAAAATGATTGAGACTACAGAGAGATAAATTCATAAAAGGTATTTTTTTCTTTGTCTTCTATATCATGCAATGTTTAACTTTGCCATCCACATTTGGCTACAACAGACTATGTATTTTGGTTGTTTGCATAGATTTCTTCTTATTGTGATTCTGTGCTGAGATGGACCACAGAATGGCTCAACTTTAAAACTGTTGTAATTAACATTTATAGCTAATATCTATAAATAAGTAACAATCATGTAATATTTAATATATTCACATAAATAAACATAAATACTGTTCCATGAGAAATACAATGTGAAAAACATTTCAAATAACCTAATGTACATAGTTTAGTAATAATACTAAATGACCAGAAAATTATTGGTTTAATGACAATCCCAACATAAATGCACACACTTTTTTTGATAGAATAGTTTTAAATTTCACATATAACCACTTTCATTTTTATATTAAAAGTGAAGATCCTACAGAAAATACAATGGTAATTGTGCTACAGCAACCTATAAAAAGAATAACTAGAAAATATGACTTTGCATGCTGTATACTGCTATTTCAATTTTGTGGCTTATACATTTTAAGAAATTAAACTCTATTATTCCAAGAGGAAATTTATTCAAAAATAAATCAAAGAAAACTAAAAATTGTATAATAAAATATGGATATTATATGGACATTTGCCTAAATGTGATGATATTAATAATACAAATAGTTGAAATTGATTACATAGGGAACAAGTATTCATCCCATAACCTGTAGACAACATATTTTTAAGAGTCTCATGCTCTACTGACTGAGCTAGCTAAGCAGTCACAATATTTTAAAATTAACCAAAAAATCAATAAATTAAAAAGTATATTTAAGTATGTCATGTTTTTCTAATTAATTTATTAATTTATTCATTTATATATTATTTGTATACAATTTATACATATATACTGTAGGTATATATATTAGACAGGTATGTTTTTTACATAAACGTGGGGAGAAAAAGGAGGTATTTACTACTACCTAGTGATACTATTGCTAGCATCCAAACTGATAGTTAGGTTTAAACCCTAGATAAATGAAAAACTTTCCAAAGTTATTAGGGAGATGAACAACCAGAATATATTCTTATTCTTATGTAAACTAATGCAATGTTAACATATTTCAAGGCATTGATTATGTTACAGATTTTTATTTCTTCCTCACAACAGCAAGAAGAGTAGGAATTACAAACTGTGCACAGTGATGTTTTTGCCTCTCTGAAGAGTTGAAGTCAAGTATACCATATTTAATCACAGAATATGAAACATAATAATTCACATATGAAAAAATATGCAAGACAGTTGAAAGAAAGAAATGAAAAATAGGAAGAAAAAAAGAGAAGGAAGGAAGGGGAGGGGAAGAGGGGTGGAGGGAGGAAGGGAAGGTTGTTAGCACCACACAAGCAAATAGAAAAAGAAGTCAGCACTACGCTTCCAAAGGCAAGAGAAAGCCATAACTTCCCCACTAACCTCCCAACCACTTTCACCTCCCAGGCATAAGCAATTAGGTTTCAGGCCATCGGAGGATGATTAGTGGGTGAACCCAGGGCAGCAGTTATTGGGGCTAATTGAAGAGTAGAAAGCAGCAAGATTGGGACACTGATTGATGGTTGTGGTGGCAGTGGTGGAGACTCAGGCCTTGCCAATGGGCAATGCCCCAGAAGGGAATCTCTGGGAGAAGAAGCCAGCCACTGCATATAGGCTAGAGGACAGAGGCCAGAGTCACTACTGGGATAGCTGGGCTCATTGAACAGGACCACCGGTAATGATAGCCACTTCTAAGGGACATGGGACACATGACCTGTCATTGCAGAAAATACCACTTAGCAGCAGTGTCAGGTGGCCAAAGAGGTGACAGCAAAGGTGACACTTACTATGACTATAACTGAGCTTACATCAACTTTCCTATCAGTGTGAGTTCCTGGGTCCTGAGGTTTAAACTTAAATAGAGTTGATTCCTAAAACCATCTCCAGTTCTAAATACACTATTTAATTTTGTGATTGGGCTAAAATGTTGTCACTGAAATTACTTTTACTGGAATAGTCCCTGGAATTATTTCAATATATTCTTAATAAAAATAAAATTTTTGACTTCGTATCTAGCTAGCGCATCCAAAGCGAGTTGATTTACCTTAAGTTAAACCATAGCCAAATTATACTTTAAGATATTAGTTTATGTATTAAAGAGTTACATATATAAATATGTAGAATATTTAAGTCATTTGTATATAATTATGCTAAGAAAAAGTTTAACTTCTATTAAGGGCCTGAGGAAAAAAACGTATTCAAAGATTTGGGACATTGGAGAAAAAGAATGCTATATCCAGCGTAGCCATATGACCAAATTGTGACTTTACAGACACACTTGGAATAGAAGGGAACCTTTAAGGGCATCAGATTTGAAATCTCTTCTCTAGCATCTAACACTCCTGCTGATGCGGGAATTATTACATCCCATGGTCTCGACTCTCCAGAGGCAGTCAGAAGCATTTTTAAGCAGCTCGATTAGAAAAATCTTCCTTATGTTGGGAGGGTGGAGCCAAGATGGCCGAATAGGAACAGCTGCGGTCTACAGCTCCCAGCCTGAGCGACACAGAAGACGGGTGATTTCTGCATTTCCATTTGAGGTACCAGGTTCATCTCAATAGAGAGTGCCAAACAGTGGGTGCAGGACAGTCGGTGCAGCGCACTGTGAGCGAGCCGAAGCAGGGCGAGGCATTGCCTCAATCGGGAAGTGCAAGGAGTCGGGGAGTTCCCTTTCCTAGTCAAAGAAAGGGGTAACAGACGGCACCTGGAAAATCGGGTCAGTCCCACCCTAATACTGTGCTTTTCCAACTGGCGTGCAAAATGGCACACCAGGAGATTGTGTCCCGCACCTGGCTCGGAGGGTCCTATGCCCACAGAGTCTCCCTGATTGCTAGCACAGCAGTCTGAGATCAAACTGCAAGGCAGCAGCAAGGCTGGGGGAGGGGTGCCCGCCATTGCCCAGGCTTGCTTAGGTAAACAAAGCAGCCAGGAAGCTCGAACTAGGTGGAGCCCACCACAGCTCAAGGAGGCCTGCCTGCCTCTGTAGGCTCCACCTCTGGGGGCAGGGCACAGACAAACAAAAATTCAGCAGGAATCTCTGCAGACTTAAATGTCCCTGTCTGACAGACAGCTTTGAAGAGAGTAGTGGTTCTCCCAGCATGCAGCTGGAGATCTGAGAACAGAAAGACTGCCTCCTAAAGTGGGCCCCCGACCCCCGAGCAGCCTAACTGGGAGGCACCCCCCCAGTAGGGACAGACTGACACCTCACTCGGCCAGGTACTCCTCTGAGACAAAACTTCCAGAGGAGCTATCAGACAGCTGAATTTGTGGTCTCACGAAAATCCGCTGTTTTGCAGCCACTGCTGCTGACACCCAGCCAAACAGGGTCTGGAGTGGACCTCTGGCAAACCCCAACAGACCTACAGCTGAGGGTCCTGTCTGGTAGAAGGAAAACTAACAAACAGAAAGGACATCCATAGCAAAAATCCATCTGTACATCACCATCATCAAAGACCAAAAGTAGATAAAACCATAAAGATGGGGAAAAAACAGAGAAGAAAAACTGGAAACTCTAAAAAGCAGAGCACCTCTCCTCCTCCAAAGGAACGCAGTTCCTCACCAGCAACGGAACAAAGCTGGACGGAGGATGACTTTGACGAGTTGAGAGAAGAAGGCTTCAGATGATCAAACTACTCTGAGCTACGGGAGGAAATTCAAAACAATAGCAAAGAAGTTAAAAACTTTGAAAAAAAAATTAGACGAATGGATAACTAGAATAACCAATGGAGAGAAGGGCTTAAAGGAGCTGATGGAGCTGAAAGCCAAGTTTCGAGAACTACGCGAAGATTGCAGAAGTCTCAGCAGCTGATGTGATCAACTGGAAGAAATGGTATCAGTGATGGAAGATGAAATGAATGAAACGAAGCGAGAAGGGAAGTTTAGAGAAAAAAGAATAAAAAGAAATGAACAAAGCCTCCAAGAAATTTGGGACTATGTGAAAAAATCAAACCTATGTCTGATTGGTGTACCTTAAAATGACAGGGAGAATGGAACCAAGTTGGAAAACACTCTGCAAGATATTATCCAGGAGAACTTCCCCAATCTAGCAAGGCAGGCCAACATTCAGATTCAGGAAATACAGAGAATGCCACAAAGATACTCTTCAAGAAGAGCAACTCCAAGACACATAATTGTCAGATTCACCAAAGTTGAAATGAAGGAAAAAATGTTAAGGGCAGCCAGAGAGAAAGGTCGGGTTACCGACAAAGGGACGCCCATCAGACTAAAAGCTGATCTATCGGCAGAAAGTCTATAAGCCAGAAGAGAGTGGGGGCCGATATTCAACATTCTTAAAGGAAAGAATTTTCAACCCAGAATTTCATATCCAGCCAAACTAAGCTTCATAAGTCAAGGAGAAATAAAATACTTTACAGACAAGCAACTGCTGAGTGATTTTGTCACCACCAGGCCTGCCCTAAAAGAGCTCCTGAAGGAAGCACTAAACATGGAAAGGAACAACCAGTACCAGCCACTGCAAAAACATGCCAAATTGTAAAGACCATCGAGGCTAGGAAGAAACTGCATCAACTAATGAGCAAAATAACCAACTAACATCATAATGACAGGATCACATTCACACATAAGAAACATTAACTTTAAATGTAAATGGGCTAAATGCTCCAATTAAAAGACACAGACTGGCAAACTGGATAAGGAGTCAAGACCCATCAGTGTGCTGTATTCAGGAAACCCATCTCACGTGCAAAGACACACATAGACTCAAGATAAAGGGATGGAAAAAGATCTATCAAGCAAATGGAAAACAAAAAAAGGCAGGGGTTGCAATCCTAGTCTCTGATACTATCCTAAATATATATGCACCGAACACAGGAGCACCCAGATTCATAAAGCAAGTCCTGACTGACCTACAAAGGGACTTAAACTCCCACACAATAATAATGGGAGATTTTCACACCCCACTGTCAACATTAGACAGATCAACGAGACAGAAAGTTAACAAGGATATCCAGGAATTGAACTCAGCTCTGAACAAAGTGGACCTAATAGACATCTACAGAACTCTCCACCCCAAATCAACAGAATATACATCTTTTTCAGCACCACACCACACCTATTCCAAAATTGACCATATAGTTCGAAGTAAAGCTCTCCTCAGCAAATGTAAAAGAACAGAAATTATAACAAACTGTCTCTCAGACCACAGTGCAATCAAACTAGAACTCAGGATTAAAACTCACTCAAAACCGCTCAACTACATGGAAACTGAACAACTTACTCCTGAATGACTATTGGGTACATAATGAAATGAAGGCAGAAATAAAGATGTTCTTTGAAACCAACGAGAACAAAGACACAACATACCAGAATCTCTGGGACACATTCAAAGCAGTGTGTAGAGGGAAATTTATAGCACTAAATACCCACAAGAGAAAGCAGGAAAGATCCAAAATTGACACCCTAACATCACAATTAAAAGAGCTAGAAAAGCAAGAGCAAACACATTCAAAAGCTAGCAGAAGGCTAGAAATAACTAAAATCAGAGCAGAACTGAAGGAAATAGAGACACAAAAACCCTTCAAAAAATTAATGAATCCAGGAGCTGATTTTTTGAAAAGATCAACAAAATTGATAGACCACTAGCAAGACTAATAAAGAAGAAAAGAGAGAAGAATCAAATAGATGCAATAAAAAATGATAAAGGGGATATCACCACCGATCCCACAGAAATACAATCTACCATCAGAGAATACTACAAACACCTCTATGCAAATAAACTAGAAAATCTAGAAGAAATGGATAAATTCCCCGAAAAATACACCCTCCCAAGACTAAATCAGGAAGAAGGTGAATCTCTGAATAGACCAATAACAGGTTCTGAAATTGTGGCAATAATCAATAGCTTACCAACCAAAAAGAGTCCAGGACCTGATGGATTCACAGCTGAATTCTACCAGAGGTACAAGGAGGAACTGGTACCATTCCTTCTGAAACTATTCCAATGGATAGAAAAAGACAGAATCCTCCCTAACACATTTTATGAAGCCAGCATAGTCCTGATACCAAAGCCTGGCAGAGACATAACCAAAAAAGGGAATTTCAGACCCATATCCTTGATGAACATTGATGCAAAAATCCTCAATAAAATACAGGCAAACCGAATCCAGCAGCACATCAAAAAGCTTATCCACCATGATCAAGTGGGCTTCATCCCTGGGATGCAAGGCTGGTTCAACATATGCAAATCAACAAATGTAATCCAGCATATAAACAGAACCAAAGACAAAAACCACATGATTATCTCAATAGATGCAGAAAAGGCCTTTGACAAAATTCAACAACCCCTCATGCTAAAAACTCTCAATAAATTAGGTATTGATGGGACGTATCTCAAAATAATAAGAGTTATCTATGACAAACCCACAGCCAATATCATACTGAATGGGCAAGAACGGGAAGCATTCCCTTTGAAAACTGGCACAAGACAGGGATGCCCTCTCTCACCACTCCTATTCAACATAGTGCTGGAAGTTCTGGCCAGAGCAATCAGGCAGGAGAAGGAAATAAAGGGTATTCAATTAGGAAAAGAGGATGTCAAATTGTCCCTGTTTGCAGATGAAATGATTGTATATCTAGAAAACCCCATCGTCTCAGCCCAAAATCTCCTTAAGCTGATCAGCAACTTCAGCGAAGTCTCAGGATACAAAATCAATGTACAAAAATCACAAGCATTCTTGTACACCAATCACAGACAGAGAGACAAATCATGAGTGAACTCCCATTCACAATTGCTTCAAAGAGAATAAAATACCTAGGAATCCAACTTACAAGGGATGTGAAGGACCTCTTCAAGGAGAACTACAAACCACTGCTCAATGAAATCAAAGAGGATACAAACAAATGGAAGAACATTCCATGCTCATGGGTTGGAAGAATCAATATCGTGAAAATGGCCATACTGCCCAAGGTAATTTATAGATTGAATGTCATCCCCATCAAGCTACCAGTGACTTTCTTCACAGAATTGGAAAAAACTACTTTAAAGTTCATATGGAACCAAAAAAGAGCCCGCATCGCCAAGTCAATCCTAAGCAAAAAGAACAAAGCTGGAGGCATCATGCTACCTGACTTCAAACTATACTACAAGGCTACAGTAACCAAAACAGCATGGTACTGGTACCACAACAGAGACATAGATCAATGGAACAGAACAGAGCCCTCAGAAATGATGCCGCATAGCTACAACTATCTGATCTTTGACAAACCTGACAAACACAAGCAATGGGGAAAGGATTCCCTATTTAATAAATGGTGCTGGGAAATCTGGCTAGCCATATGTAGAAAGCTGAAACTGGATCCCTTCCTTACACCTTATACAAAAATTAATTTAAGATGGATTAAAGACTTAAATGTTAGACCTAAAACCATAAAAACCCTAGAAGAAAACCTAGGCAATACCATTCAGGACATAGGCGTGGGCAAGGACTTCATGTCTAAAACATCAAAAGCAATGGCAACAAAAGCCAAAATTGACAAATGGGATCTAATTAAACTAAAGAGCTTCTGCACAGCAAAAGAAACTACCATCAGAGTGAACAGGCAACCTACAGAATGGGAGAAAACTTTTGCAACCTACTCATCTGACAAAGGGCTAATATCCAGAATCTACAATGAACTCAAACAAATTTACAAGAAAAAAACAAACAACCCCATCAAAAAGTGGGCAAAGGACATGAACAGACACTTCTCAAAAGAAGACATTTATGCAGCCAAAAAACACATGAAAAAATGCTCACCATCACTGGCCATCAGAGAAATGCAAATCAAAACCACAATGAGATACCATCTCACACCAGTTCGAATGGCCATCATTAAAAAGTCAGGAAACAACAGGTGCTGGAGAGGAT
>NW_026652989.1:0-18681 GCF_009828535.3 Hylobates moloch
TACTATGCAGCCATAAAAAATGATGAGTTCATGTCCTTTGTAGGGACGTGGATGAAACTGGAAACCATCATTCTCAGTAAACTATCGCAAGGACAAAAAACCAAACACCGCATGTTCTCACTCATAGGTGGGAATTGAACAATGAGAACTCATGGACACAGGAAGGGGAACATCATACTCTGGGGACTGTTGTGGGTTGGGGGCAGGGGGGAGGGACAGCATTAGGAGATATACCTAATGCTAAATGACGAGTTAATGGGTGCAGCAAACCAACACGGCACATGGATACATATGTAACAAACCTGCACATTGTGCACATGTACCCTAAAACCTAAAGTATAATAATAAAAAAAAAGAAAAAAAAATTCTGAACAGAGAAAAAAAAAAAAAAAGAAATTTCTTCTGCCAGATACTCCAAATCATCTTTCTCAAGTTCAAAGTTCCACAAATCTCTAGAGCAGGGGCAAAATGCCACCAGTCTCCTTACAAAAACATAACAAGAATTACCTTTGCTCCAGTTCCCAACAAGTTCCTCAACTCCATCTGAGACCACCTCAGCCTGAACTGTATTGTTCATATCACTATCAGCACTTTAATCAAAGCCATTCAACAAAGGGATCTCAAGGAGGTTCCAAACTTTCCCACATTTTCCTGTCTTCTTCTGAATTCTCCAAACTGTTCCGATCTCTGTCTGTTACCCAGTGCCAAAGTTGCCTCCACATTTTCCGGTATCTTTTCAGCAACACCCCACTCTCCGTACCAATTTACCGTATTAGTTCGTTTTCATGCTGCTGATAAAACATATCTGAAACTGGGAACAAAAGGAGGTTTAATTGGGCTTACAGTTCCACATGGCTGGGGAGGCCTCAGAATCATGGTGGGAGGGGAAAGACACTTCTTACGTGGTGGTAGCAAGAGAAAAATGAAGAAGAAGTAAAAGCAGGAACCCCTGATAAATCCATCAGATCTTCTGAGACTTACTCACTATCACGAGAATAGCATGGGAAAGACTGGCCACCGTGATTCAATTACCTCCCCCTGGGTCCCTCCCACAACATGTGGGAATACTGGGACATACCATTCAAGTTGAGATTTAAGGGGTGACACAGCCAAACCATATCAGACTGTGTATTTTCAAATAGCCAGTTTTTAAGCTATTTCTTTCTTGTACTCTATCAATTCTGCTAAGAGGCTCTGATGCATTCTTCAGGATGTCAATTACACTTTCAACTCTAGAATTTCTGCTTGATTCTTTTTCATTATTTCAAATCTAATAAAATTCTGAATTATTTGTGTTATCTTGAATTTCTTTGAGTTTCTCCAAACAGCTACCTTGAATTATCTGTCTGAAAGGTCATGTATCTCTGTCTTTCCAGGATTGGTCCCTATTGCATTATTTAGTTTATTTGGTGAGGACGTGTTTTCCTAGAGGGTCTTAATGCTTCTAGATATTTGTCAGGGTCTGGGCGTTAAAGAGTTACCTATTTATTGTAATCTTTGCCATCTGCGCCTATCTTACTTGGGAAGGTTTTCCAGGTATTTGGAAGGACTTAGGCCCAAAGTCCAATAATTATGTGGTTCTTGAAGACTCACAGAGGTACCACTTTGGTTGTCTTGAATAAGATCCAGATGAATTCTCTGGATTTCCAGGCAAAGACTCTTGATTTCTTTTCTTACTTCCTCCCAAACAAATGGGGTCTCTCTCTCTCTGTGCTGAGCTGCATGGACATGGGAGTGGGGTGACGCAAGCACCCCAGTGGCCACCATCACTGGGACTGCTCTGGGTCATACCTGAAGCCAGCACAGCACTGGATATCACCCACAGCCCACTTTAACCACTACCTGGCTTCTACCTATGTTCGCTCAAGGCCCTATAGCTCTACAGTCAAGCAGGTGGGGAAGCCAGCCAGGTTTCTATCTTTCTCTTCAGAGCAGTATGTTCCCCAAGCCTTGAGTATCTCCAGAAGTAATGTCTTAGAACCAGAGATTAGAGTCAAAAGCCTTAGAAATCTACCTGGTGTTCTACCCTACTGCAGCTAAGCGGGTCTTCAACCCATAAATTCAAGTTCTTTCCTCTCTTCCTTCTCCTTTCCATAGGCAGAGGAGACTTTCTCCATGGACTCTGCCAACACTGGCCCACAGGAACTTATGCCAGACAGCCGTCAATGTTCACTTAAGGCCCAAGGGCTCTTCTGTCAGCCTGTGGTGAATGCTGCCTGGCCTGGGACTCACCCTTCAGGGCAGTGGTCTCCCATCTGACCAAGCAAATGTCCAGAAATGCTATCCAAGAGCCTAGACCTGGACTCAGGGACCCTCAGTCCTGCTTTGGTGCCCTACCCTACCTTGACTGAGCTGGTACCTAAGGTGCAAGATAAAGTCCCTTTCACTTTTCCCTCTGCTTTTCTCAAGCAGAAGAGAGTCTTTCACTGTAGTCACTACAGCTGGGAACGTTCTAGGTCTCACCGGAAGCAAGCATATCTCAGAGTCTTACGCAAGGCCCATGGTACGCTACCTGGGTATTGCTGTTGAGTTTTCAGACCATAAGGGCTCTTGAGTGAACAGGTGATGAATCCTGGCAGGACTGAGCCTTTCCCTTCAAGGCAGCAGGTTCCCTTCTGGCCCAGGGTATGTCTACAAATGTCATCCAGAAGCTGTGACCTGGAATGGGGGCCTCACCACTCTCTGTCCAGTGCCTTATATTACTGTGGCTGAGCTGGTATCCAAGATGCAAGAAAAATCGCTCTTTACTTTTTGCTCTCCTCTCCTCAAGCAGAAGGAAAAAGTCACTTGCATTGCTGTGAGCTATGCTGTTATTGAGGGAGTGGTAGTGCAAACACTTCCTTATCTCACCCAGTTGGTGTCTCCGTAGGTGACATGCCACCCTAGTCCACTGCCTGTAAGCCCTTCCCAGAGCTGGGACTTGCCTAGGAATTGCAGTCCTTGTGTCCTTGACTGCCTTTCCAGATTACCCAGGACTATAAAACACTTCAGCCTGCAGAGGTGAGTCTTGCTGAGAACCTCAAGTTCCAGCCACTGGGATGGGCAATTCTCCTCAGCGAGGGCCAGCCCAAGTGTTTTCTCCATGGGCAGGTGCCTGCTGAGCTAAGCACAACTTTGCTCTTGACTGTGGCAGGGCAGCAGTGAGTTCAATGCCAAGTCCCCCAGTCGCTGTGCTCCCCTCACTCCAAGTGCACAGATTCTCTTTTCATTCCATGCAGCTGCTGCCTAGGAATGGTAGCAGAGTAGCATCAGCAATTCAAGACTGTCTTTCCTACCCTCTTCAGTGCCTCTTTTAGCAACACAAAGTTAAAACCAGGTACTGTGGTTGCTCACCTGATTTGTGATTCTAATGACAATGCTTTTTTGTGTGCAGATAGTTGTTAAAATTTGGTGTTCCTGTGAGAGGGACAATCAGTGGAGGCTTCTACTCAGCCATCTTGCTCCACTTATTAAAGTACCTTTTTTTCCCCTTCATATGTGACCATCATTTGGATTTGCTTCACCAAAGCACAAAAAGTGTAATTCAGATTGAAGATTTTATTCTGTATTTTTTTCCTACTTCCTATATCTTTAACTTTTTATCCATAGGGGAGAGATAGAAATATAATCTGATATAGCCTATTGGAATGACCCTTAATACCACCCTCATATCAGAGTTTACTCAAATTTAAATTATTAAATTTTCAAATTAGGATTTTCTATGCTATTCTCCGCCACATTTTAAATATTCATGAATATCTTTTATAAGTTTTAAAATTATTTTGTAAAATGAATACAGGACTCTCCCTTATTTGTGCTTTGTTCTTAACTAAATTCAAGTTTTGTGATAAAAAAAATCAAAGTATACCTCACCTTCTGTTGTAGTTTTCCTGCTTTATCTCACTACTGTATTTGCCTTGCCTTACCTAGACAGAGGCTAACATATTTCTCTTCAAAAAGATTCAGAATAAAATTCTAGAGCAACTTCCTGATTAGTAATGAGGTTAAAATAAAAAACAATATTGCCTTGGAGAAAATTTCTGTCTTCCTCTTTAAAATGAAGCATTATAAGACAAGAGAGAAGTACTACCTTGAATAAAAACCCATCAAAGCTTTTCTGGCAAAAGCTTTTTCCCTGCTGCATCTTTATTGATTCCTTCAAGCTTCACATCCATGTTAGATATATTTGTAGGTATTAATGAGACAGAGCATGTAATCCAATGGAGTTACACAGTTTTAAGAAGTCTCAAGCTAATCAATTCATCAGAGAGAGAAGTGTTACATTTCCAAAATGATTTTATATGAAACGAGACACTTTTGAAGTAGTACTAAGACATGCACACACAAAAAACTTTAATATATGATTTAAAAAGAAGCTTAATAAATATAATAAGCTTTTATTAATTAAAATTTGAAATAAATATCTCTTCAGTACAGAATATATGTGAGATGAAATCTAAGAGGTTTAGTAGAGAGAATATATATAAAATTCTGAGTGGAGAGAACATATATAATTCAGATAAATTATGATGATTATCACCTATGCAAAAATATATGAGATTTAACAATTGATTCAAGATTTCAAGCTAGAAAACAAACTAAAATGAATGCATTGTGTTTCTCCTTTATGGATTTCTTCATCTGGAATTTCATTGAAAATGTGTGCTCCCTACTCCTAAGTGTATGGTGTGGAAAAAATAAAAACCTAATAGGTGGCACGCCCATAAAGTATATTTTAGAAAAAGTTAAGTAATTTTAGCAGAAATTATGAATAAGAAGTTTTAAATTCAAATATGAAACTACAGCAACCATAGGGTGTCAGCAGGAGGCTGAGATTCTAGATTTCAGACCCTGAAGGGCTGCTGCAGGAAACCAAGAAAGCAACATAGGACATGGCAGAGCTCAAGATATTTGCTGAGACCAAATAAAAGGCAACAACAACAACAAAAACACAATAAAACTCCTAAGCAAACTCATGTTGTAATCTCTAGAGTAACCAATAAAGAACAGAAATAGAATGCATAACTAACAAGTTGATAGAAAAGATGGAATAATAAAATATCGTGCAATTTATTGATGTGAACATTACATTGCTATAAAAATTGACTATTTCAAAAATAAAAGTAAAATCACATTCCTCTTTTACATATGATCACAATAGATATCTTACATGGACTAAACATTTATAAATCCAAATAAAGGGATAAATGTAAAGGAAGAAAATATTGTTGAATATTTGTATCATATGAAAGAAGTTCTGAGCATGATGGAGCAGTTGTGTGGATTTTCGTTTAATAAAATCTTTAAGTGTCTTTGTATGAATTGGCTTTTAAACATCTACAAAGCAAACGATAACTTTAAAAGTTACAATCTATTATTGTATGTATTTGAAACAAAATGGATTACAAAAAGAAATCTATTGAGAACATTTTTAGGTCACTTTCTAAAGGATAGTTGATAGTAGGATTCTGGTTTGTTACTCTAAAAATATAAAGCAACAGATATCAATTGTTATATACCCAATTAGAAAGTAGAGAGAACTGTTAATATACATAAAACACATTTTTTTACAACGGTGGGAGGAGAAAGACACTCATAAAATTAATAGAGGACTATAAAATAGTACCTTTTTTCTGGATATAAGTTTTATATTATACATCTGAAACTAGCAACTCCAGTTCTGAGATTTATCTTAAGGAAGTAATCAAATATGTGCCCAAAGATGATGATGGCAACAGTAAGAAATTGCTTGTAACAATAAAAAATTGGAAACTTGAATGTGTAATATCAAGGTGTTAGGTACACTAAATACAGCATATTCATAAAATGGAATAATATATAGCAATGTTGATATATCAACCTAAAAAATAGTATATAGTCTATTGGAAAACCCCATTTATTAACAATTTTTGGAGCATCAGTTTATTTTGTAACAAAAGTATTTACATATCTAACTGCATATACATACAAACACACATGTATTACATTGTCTGGGAAATTACACATCACCTGGTAACAACAGAAATATATAACTAGTGGAATTTTTGTAATCCATTTTGTTTTGCTTATACATATATTTTTATCAATAAATATGTATTACTTGCATAATAAGTAATAAAAATACTCTCCACAACCCCAGGGTAGAAGCAGCTGCAGAATTCAGTTCACTTCCCCAAGGTTCTTCCATCTCTAGAGTTTTAACCATCCACGTGTCCACTGTATTCAATCTACGATTTCTCTATTTTATTTCACTTTTCTAATGAATTTCAGAAGGAGCTCTGCTCTGCCACCAGCTATTTATTTCTCCTGGAAGCACAGCCTGAAACCTTCATTAAGAAAGTCTTATTTTTTATGATAACTGAATGATAATGAAAATGAGAACTTTTGTTAAATTTCAAATTTATATTTACATAAATGTACAACTACCATAAACACAGTTTCTTTTGCTTCAATTTATAATTAATCTTAACTAGAAAATTAGAAAAACCCAGAGATGTGGTCATGATCACACAGTAGCATTCTTGAGTCATTGTGATGCTGGACTTTACAGTGAGTCTCTTCAATATGTCACGTGTTCATAAGTAGAGAACTGGTTGCATATCTTGCTTACAAAAAATCATTACCATTTATTGAATATCTAATATAGCAGGCTTCTTATGTTAAATAGTTCTAATGCTCTCAACAACCACATGTAAAAGATATGGAAACTGAGGTTCTAGGAGGTTAATATACTTTCCCTGGGTCACAAAAGCAGTAAATCAACTAAACCAGGATTAAAACTCATATCTGCCTAACTCCAAAATAAATACCTCCTTATACATTTAGAACACTTTTATGGTATCCTTCAGCAAATCAGACAAATTTCGACCACATAGAATTTGAGTTAACTGTATTTGTACAGATCTACCTACTTCTCAGGCCCATGTGCTGTTGGCTTTGTAAAAATATTGCCAGTACCCTGTATGAGATGTTGTTCCAGTTCCTTATTGCTGCAGGGATGCTTTGGCATTGCAAAACCATTCTCCAATATGACTGATATGGTTTGGCCAAATCTCATCTTGAATTGTAATTCCCAAAATTGCCACATGTTGTGAGAGATACCAGGTGGGAGGTAATTAAATCATGGTGGTGGGTCTTTTCCCTGCTATTCCCATGACAGTGAATAAGTCTCGTGATGGTTTTATAAAGGGGAGTTTCCTGGCACATGTTCTCCTCTCTTGTCTGCTGCCATGTGAGATGTGCCTTTCGCCTTCTGCCATCCTTGTGAGGCCTCCCCAGCCATGTGGAACTGTGAGTCCATTGAGCCTCTTTATTTTGTAAATTACCCAATCTCGAGTATGTCTTTATAAGCAATGTGAGAACAGATTAACACAATAAATGTTTAGCAGTAGAGTGGGGCATTGCTGAAAAGATTCCCAAAAATGTGGAAGCAACTTTGGAACTGGGTAACAGGCAGAGGTTGGAACAGTTTGGAGGGCTCAAAAGAAGGGAGAAAATGTGTGAAAGTTTGGAACTCCCTAGAGATTTGTTGAATGGCTTTGACCAAAATGCTGGTAATGATATAGACAATGAAATCCAGGCTGGGGTGCTCTCAGATGGAGATGAAGAACTTGTTGGGAACTGGAGCAAAGGTGACTCTTGTTATGTTTTAGCAAAGAGACTGGCAACATTTTGCCCCTGCCCTAGAGATTTGTGGAACTTTGAACTTGAGAGAGGTGATTTAGGGTATCTGGAGGAAGAATTTTTTTTTTTTTTTCAGATGGAGTCTTGTTCTGTCACCCAGGTTGTGGTGCAGTGGTGCTCTCTTGGCTCACTGCAACCTTTGCCTGTGGGTTCAAGCAATTCTCTACCTCAACCTACTGAGTAGCTGGGATTATAGGCACCCCCCATCACATCTGGCTAATTTTTGTATTTTTAGTAGAGATAGGGTTTCACTATCTTGGCCAGGCTGGTCTTGAACTCCTGACCTCATGATCCATCTGCCTTGGCCTCCCAAAGTACTGGGATTACAGTTGTGAACCACTGTGCCCCAAATGGAGGAAGAAATTTCTAAGTAGCAAAACATTCTAGAGGTGACTAGGGTGCTTTTAAAAGCATTTAGTTTTAAAAGGGAAACAGAGCATAAAAGTTTGGAAAATTTGCTGCCTGACAATGCAACAGAAAAGGAAATCCCATTTTCTGAGGAGAAATTCAAGCTGGCTGCAGAAATTTGCGTAAGTAGTGAGGAGTCAAAAGTTAATCAGGAAGACAATGGGGAAAATGTCTCCAGGGCATGTCAGAGGCCTTTGAGGCAGCCCCTCCCATCACAGGCCCAGAGGACTAGGAGGAAATAATGGTTTCATGGATGAGGCCCAGGGTCCCTCTGCTATACGCAGTCCAGGGATTTGGTTCCCTGTGTCCTAGCCACTCCAACCATGACTAAAATAGGCCAACGTACAGTTTGGGCCATGGCTTCAGAGGGTGCAAACCTCAAGCCTTGGCAGCTTCCACACTGTGTTGAGCCTATGAGTGCACAGAAGTCAAGAATTGGGGTTTGGGAATCTTCGCCTAGATTTCAGAGGATGTATGGAAATGCTTGGATGCTTAGGCAGGTTTGCTGCAGGGGTGAGGCTTTCATGGAAAACCTCTGCTAGGGCAGTGCAGAAAGGAAATGTGGGGTCAGAGCCCCCACACAGAGTCCCTATTGGGGCGCTGCCTAGTGGAGCTGTGAGAAGAGAGCCACTGTCCTCCAGACCCCAGAATGGTAGATCCACCAACAGCTTGCACTGTGTACCTGGAAAAGCTGTAGACACTCAATGCTGGCCCATGAAAGCAGCCAGGAAGGAGGCTGTACACTGCAAAGCCATAGAGCGGAGCTGCCCAAGACCGTGGGAACTCACCTCCTGCATCAGTGTGATCTGCATGTGAGACATGGAGTCAAAGGAGATAATTTTGGAGCTTTAAAATTTGACTGCCCCCGGATTTTGGACTTGCATGGGGCCTTTAGCCCCTTCATTTTGGCCAATATCTCCTGTTTGGAATGGGTGTATTTATCCAACGCCTGTAACCACATTTTATCTAGGAAGTAACTAACTTGCTATTGATTTTACTGGCTCATTGGCAGAAGGGACTTGCCTTGTCTCAGATGAGACTTTGGACTGTGGACTTTTGAGTTAATGCTGAAAAAATACCTTTTATGAATTTATCTCTCTGTGGCCTCAATCATTTTGAAAGTTGATTTTTCAGAATCTTTTCTGGCTTTTCCCTGGATTCCAAGTAGTATATAGTCTTTCTCCAAACACTCACCATTACTAGCTGTTTTCTTTACTTACTCTCTTTTCATACTCTTCACCAACACCTCCTTCCCAAACCTGGGCTGCCTGCACATGGCTCATTCTTTTTTCCTTTTTATATGGTCTGCTAAGAAGGATTATCTGTTTTCTTGTCTGAATGTGTTTCTTCTCAGGAATAATTTTCCTCATGATCTCTTGAATATGTCTTTCATATTGTTGTTAAATAATGTATGATGACTAAATGTCTACATTTTCTAAGACCAACAAATTTTTATAATTATACACATATTTTTCTTTTCTCTAAATGCAAATTTTCAAATGGTCAAATGAAGTAAGAGCCTTGCTCAATTTATTGACCTGCACTTTTACTCCTCATCTCTATTCCATGCTAAAGTAGAAGAAATCAAAGGATTTTCATTAAATCCTGTACATGATTTAAAATTGAAAACCTGTATTTTATATGTAATTTGTGCTTTAGTTTATCATTGTAAACAAAATATTAATCAATATTTTTTCAATAAAAATTTTGATCCACTTTGGTTCAGAAGCAAATTTAGAGTCATGTGATGACAATGATCCATGCCTACAGGACTGCTAGTTATATATGGATTATTCCTAACAACTTAACTACTGGTTGTCTTCTTATTATTCATTATCCCATATATTTCTAAGTCATGTTCTCCAGCTAATAACAATGAAACTTTCATGTTAATATTAGCTAAACTTGTTGGGGAAGTTATATCTTCTGGGATGAAGTAAAAAAAAAAGTTATAGAATGCATTTGCAAGCCATATGGAAATAATATGCAGATTTATTAGCTTTTGGCATCGTAACTCACTTTTCCTCCATTGATTCAAATAATTCAAATAATTATCTGAGACAGTTTCATTAAAAAATAATGAATGAACTCAAAACTCATGGAATTTCTGGATCTAAGTGTAGACTTATAGTAAAGTTGTAAAATCACCTTGCTTTTGCAGTCTGACCATTATATGCATGGCAACTGGAGGAACCGTTTGAACCAGAATGAAGTGAGCAAGTAAAGATTTTATTGCAATAAGAGATAATAAGAAAAATCCAGTTTTTAAGCTGTTTCTCTGAGCAATAGCCAAGGGCTATAAAAACATGTCTGTTGAGGGGATCATGGAAACAGAATGTGGCTGAGAGAGACATGCAATAGAGTTGTTGTACTGGTCCATTTTCACACCCCGAGAAGAAACATATTCAGAAGGGGAAACAGATAATCCCTCTCAGCAGACCATATAAAAAAGAAAAAAGAACGATCCACATGCTGGCAGCCCAGGTTTGGGAAGGAGGTGTTTGGTGGTGAGGAGTATAACAAGAGAGTAAGTAAACAAAATAGCTAGTAATAGTGAGTATTTGGAGAAAGACCATCAGTTACTTGGAATCTGGGGAGAAGCCAGAAAAGATTCTGAAAAATCAGCTTTCAAAATGATTGAGACTACAGAGAGATAAATTCATAAAAGGTATTTTTTTCTTTGTCTTCTATATCATGCAATGTTTAACTTTGCCATCCACATTTGGCTACAACAGACTATGTATTTTGGTTGTTTGCATAGATTTCTTCTTATTGTGATTCTGTGCTGAGATGGACCACAGAATGGCTCAACTTTAAAACTGTTGTAATTAACATTTATAGCTAATATCTATAAATAAGTAACAATCATGTAATATTTAATATATTCACATAAATAAACATAAATACTGTTCCATGAGAAATACAATGTGAAAAACATTTCAAATAACCTAATGTACATAGTTTAGTAATAATACTAAATGACCAGAAAATTATTGGTTTAATGACAATCCCAACATAAATGCACACACTTTTTTTGATAGAATAGTTTTAAATTTCACATATAACCACTTTCATTTTTATATTAAAAGTGAAGATCCTACAGAAAATACAATGGTAATTGTGCTACAGCAACCTATAAAAAGAATAACTAGAAAATATGACTTTGCATGCTGTATACTGCTATTTCAATTTTGTGGCTTATACATTTTAAGAAATTAAACTCTATTATTCCAAGAGGAAATTTATTCAAAAATAAATCAAAGAAAACTAAAAATTGTATAATAAAATATGGATATTATATGGACATTTGCCTAAATGTGATGATATTAATAATACAAATAGTTGAAATTGATTACATAGGGAACAAGTATTCATCCCATAACCTGTAGACAACATATTTTTAAGAGTCTCATGCTCTACTGACTGAGCTAGCTAAGCAGTCACAATATTTTAAAATTAACCAAAAAATCAATAAATTAAAAAGTATATTTAAGTATGTCATGTTTTTCTAATTAATTTATTAATTTATTCATTTATATATTATTTGTATACAATTTATACATATATACTGTAGGTATATATATTAGACAGGTATGTTTTTTACATAAACGTGGGGAGAAAAAGGAGGTATTTACTACTACCTAGTGATACTATTGCTAGCATCCAAACTGATAGTTAGGTTTAAACCCTAGATAAATGAAAAACTTTCCAAAGTTATTAGGGAGATGAACAACCAGAATATATTCTTATTCTTATGTAAACTAATGCAATGTTAACATATTTCAAGGCATTGATTATGTTACAGATTTTTATTTCTTCCTCACAACAGCAAGAAGAGTAGGAATTACAAACTGTGCACAGTGATGTTTTTGCCTCTCTGAAGAGTTGAAGTCAAGTATACCATATTTAATCACAGAATATGAAACATAATAATTCACATATGAAAAAATATGCAAGACAGTTGAAAGAAAGAAATGAAAAATAGGAAGAAAAAAAGAAAAGGAAGGAAGGGGAGGGGAAGAGGGGTGGAGGGAGGAAGGGAAGGTTGTTAGCACCACACAAGCAAATAGAAAAAGAAGTCAGCACTACGCTTCCAAAGGCAAGAGAAAGCCATAACTTCCCCACTAACCTCCCAACCACTTTCACCTCCCAGGCATAAGCAATTAGGTTTCAGGCCATCGGAGGATGATTAGTGGGTGAACCCAGGGCAGCAGTTATTGGGGCTAATTGAAGAGTAGAAAGCAGCAAGATTGGGACACTGATTGATGGTTGTGGTGGCAGTGGTGGAGACTCAGGCCTTGCCAATGGGCAATGCCCCAGAAGGGAATCTCTGGGAGAAGAAGCCAGCCACTGCATATAGGCTAGAGGACAGAGGCCAGAGTCACTACTGGGATAGCTGGGCTCATTGAACAGGACCACCGGTAATGATAGCCACTTCTAAGGGACATGGGACACATGACCTGTCATTGCAGAAAATACCACTTAGCAGCAGTGTCAGGTGGCCAAAGAGGTGACAGCAAAGGTGACACTTACTATGACTATAACTGAGCTTACATCAACTTTCCTATCAGTGTGAGTTCCTGGGTCCTGAGGTTTAAACTTAAATAGAGTTGATTCCTAAAACCATCTCCAGTTCTAAATACACTATTTAATTTTGTGATTGGGCTAAAATGTTGTCACTGAAATTACTTTTACTGGAATAGTCCCTGGAATTATTTCAATATATTCTTAATAAAAATAAAATTTTTGACTTCGTATCTAGCTAGCGCATCCAAAGCGAGTTGATTTACCTTAAGTTAAACCATAGCCAAATTATACTTTAAGATATTAGTTTATGTATTAAAGAGTTACATATATAAATATGTAGAATATTTAAGTCATTTGTATATAATTATGCTAAGAAAAAGTTTAACTTCTATTAAGGGCCTGAGGAAAAAAACGTATTCAAAGATTTGGGACATTGGAGAAAAAGAATGCTATATCCAGCGTAGCCATATGACCAAATTGTGACTTTACAGACACACTTGGAATAGAAGGGAACCTTTAAGGGCATCAGATTTGAAATCTCTTCTCTAGCATCTAACACTCCTGCTGATGCGGGAATTATTACATCCCATGGTCTCGACTCTCCAGAGGCAGTCAGAAGCATTTTTAAGCAGCTCGATTAGAAAAATCTTCCTTATGTTGGGAGGGTGGAGCCAAGATGGCCGAATAGGAACAGCTGCGGTCTACAGCTCCCAGCCTGAGCGACACAGAAGACGGGTGATTTCTGCATTTCCATTTGAGGTACCAGGTTCATCTCAATAGAGAGTGCCAAACAGTGGGTGCAGGACAGTCGGTGCAGCGCACTGTGAGCGAGCCGAAGCAGGGCGAGGCATTGCCTCAATCGGGAAGTGCAAGGAGTCGGGGAGTTCCCTTTCCTAGTCAAAGAAAGGGGTAACAGACGGCACCTGGAAAATCGGGTCAGTCCCACCCTAATACTGTGCTTTTCCAACTGGCGTGCAAAATGGCACACCAGGAGATTGTGTCCCGCACCTGGCTCGGAGGGTCCTATGCCCACAGAGTCTCCCTGATTGCTAGCACAGCAGTCTGAGATCAAACTGCAAGGCAGCAGCAAGGCTGGGGGAGGGGTGCCCGCCATTGCCCAGGCTTGCTTAGGTAAACAAAGCAGCCAGGAAGCTCGAACTAGGTGGAGCCCACCACAGCTCAAGGAGGCCTGCCTGCCTCTGTAGGCTCCACCTCTGGGGGCAGGGCACAGACAAACAAAAATTCAGCAGGAATCTCTGCAGACTTAAATGTCCCTGTCTGACAGACAGCTTTGAAGAGAGTAGTGGTTCTCCCAGCATGCAGCTGGAGATCTGAGAACAGAAAGACTGCCTCCTAAAGTGGGCCCCCGACCCCCGAGCAGCCTAACTGGGAGGCACCCCCCCAGTAGGGACAGACTGACACCTCACTCGGCCAGGTACTCCTCTGAGACAAAACTTCCAGAGGAGCTATCAGACAGCTGAATTTGTGGTCTCACGAAAATCCGCTGTTTTGCAGCCACTGCTGCTGACACCCAGCCAAACAGGGTCTGGAGTGGACCTCTGGCAAACCCCAACAGACCTACAGCTGAGGGTCCTGTCTGGTAGAAGGAAAACTAACAAACAGAAAGGACATCCATAGCAAAAATCCATCTGTACATCACCATCATCAAAGACCAAAAGTAGATAAAACCATAAAGATGGGGAAAAAACAGAGAAGAAAAACTGGAAACTCTAAAAAGCAGAGCACCTCTCCTCCTCCAAAGGAACGCAGTTCCTCACCAGCAACGGAACAAAGCTGGACGGAGGATGACTTTGACGAGTTGAGAGAAGAAGGCTTCAGATGATCAAACTACTCTGAGCTACGGGAGGAAATTCAAAACAATAGCAAAGAAGTTAAAAACTTTGAAAAAAAAATTAGACGAATGGATAACTAGAATAACCAATGGAGAGAAGGGCTTAAAGGAGCTGATGGAGCTGAAAGCCAAGTTTCGAGAACTACGCGAAGATTGCAGAAGTCTCAGCAGCTGATGTGATCAACTGGAAGAAATGGTATCAGTGATGGAAGATGAAATGAATGAAACGAAGCGAGAAGGGAAGTTTAGAGAAAAAAGAATAAAAAGAAATGAACAAAGCCTCCAAGAAATTTGGGACTATGTGAAAAAATCAAACCTATGTCTGATTGGTGTACCTTAAAATGACAGGGAGAATGGAACCAAGTTGGAAAACACTCTGCAAGATATTATCCAGGAGAACTTCCCCAATCTAGCAAGGCAGGCCAACATTCAGATTCAGGAAATACAGAGAATGCCACAAAGATACTCTTCAAGAAGAGCAACTCCAAGACACATAATTGTCAGATTCACCAAAGTTGAAATGAAGGAAAAAATGTTAAGGGCAGCCAGAGAGAAAGGTCGGGTTACCGACAAAGGGACGCCCATCAGACTAAAAGCTGATCTATCGGCAGAAAGTCTATAAGCCAGAAGAGAGTGGGGGCCGATATTCAACATTCTTAAAGGAAAGAATTTTCAACCCAGAATTTCATATCCAGCCAAACTAAGCTTCATAAGTCAAGGAGAAATAAAATACTTTACAGACAAGCAACTGCTGAGTGATTTTGTCACCACCAGGCCTGCCCTAAAAGAGCTCCTGAAGGAAGCACTAAACATGGAAAGGAACAACCAGTACCAGCCACTGCAAAAACATGCCAAATTGTAAAGACCATCGAGGCTAGGAAGAAACTGCATCAACTAATGAGCAAAATAACCAACTAACATCATAATGACAGGATCACATTCACACATAAGAAACATTAACTTTAAATGTAAATGGGCTAAATGCTCCAATTAAAAGACACAGACTGGCAAACTGGATAAGGAGTCAAGACCCATCAGTGTGCTGTATTCAGGAAACCCATCTCACGTGCAAAGACACACATAGACTCAAGATAAAGGGATGGAAAAAGATCTATCAAGCAAATGGAAAACAAAAAAAGGCAGGGGTTGCAATCCTAGTCTCTGATACTATCCTAAATATATATGCACCGAACACAGGAGCACCCAGATTCATAAAGCAAGTCCTGACTGACCTACAAAGGGACTTAAACTCCCACACAATAATAATGGGAGATTTTCACACCCCACTGTCAACATTAGACAGATCAACGAGACAGAAAGTTAACAAGGATATCCAGGAATTGAACTCAGCTCTGAACAAAGTGGACCTAATAGACATCTACAGAACTCTCCACCCCAAATCAACAGAATATACATCTTTTTCAGCACCACACCACACCTATTCCAAAATTGACCATATAGTTCGAAGTAAAGCTCTCCTCAGCAAATGTAAAAGAACAGAAATTATAACAAACTGTCTCTCAGACCACAGTGCAATCAAACTAGAACTCAGGATTAAAACTCACTCAAAACCGCTCAACTACATGGAAACTGAACAACTTACTCCTGAATGACTATTGGGTACATAATGAAATGAAGGCAGAAATAAAGATGTTCTTTGAAACCAACGAGAACAAAGACACAACATACCAGAATCTCTGGGACACATTCAAAGCAGTGTGTAGAGGGAAATTTATAGCACTAAATACCCACAAGAGAAAGCAGGAAAGATCCAAAATTGACACCCTAACATCACAATTAAAAGAGCTAGAAAAGCAAGAGCAAACACATTCAAAAGCTAGCAGAAGGCTAGAAATAACTAAAATCAGAGCAGAACTGAAGGAAATAGAGACACAAAAACCCTTCAAAAAATTAATGAATCCAGGAGCTGATTTTTTGAAAAGATCAACAAAATTGATAGACCACTAGCAAGACTAATAAAGAAGAAAAGAGAGAAGAATCAAATAGATGCAATAAAAAATGATAAAGGGGATATCACCACCGATCCCACAGAAATACAATCTACCATCAGAGAATACTACAAACACCTCTATGCAAATAAACTAGAAAATCTAGAAGAAATGGATAAATTCCCCGAAAAATACACCCTCCCAAGACTAAATCAGGAAGAAGGTGAATCTCTGAATAGACCAATAACAGGTTCTGAAATTGTGGCAATAATCAATAGCTTACCAACCAAAAAGAGTCCAGGACCTGATGGATTCACAGCTGAATTCTACCAGAGGTACAAGGAGGAACTGGTACCATTCCTTCTGAAACTATTCCAATGGATAGAAAAAGACAGAATCCTCCCTAACACATTTTATGAAGCCAGCATAGTCCTGATACCAAAGCCTGGCAGAGACATAACCAAAAAAGGGAATTTCAGACCCATATCCTTGATGAACATTGATGCAAAAATCCTCAATAAAATACAGGCAAACCGAATCCAGCAGCACATCAAAAAGCTTATCCACCATGATCAAGTGGGCTTCATCCCTGGGATGCAAGGCTGGTTCAACATATGCAAATCAACAAATGTAATCCAGCATATAAACAGAACCAAAGACAAAAACCACATGATTATCTCAATAGATGCAGAAAAGGCCTTTGACAAAATTCAACAACCCCTCATGCTAAAAACTCTCAATAAATTAGGTATTGATGGGACGTATCTCAAAATAATAAGAGTTATCTATGACAAACCCACAGCCAATATCATACTGAATGGGCAAGAACGGGAAGCATTCCCTTTGAAAACTGGCACAAGACAGGGATGCCCTCTCTCACCACTCCTATTCAACATAGTGCTGGAAGTTCTGGCCAGAGCAATCAGGCAGGAGAAGGAAATAAAGGGTATTCAATTAGGAAAAGAGGATGTCAAATTGTCCCTGTTTGCAGATGAAATGATTGTATATCTAGAAAACCCCATCGTCTCAGCCCAAAATCTCCTTAAGCTGATCAGCAACTTCAGCGAAGTCTCAGGATACAAAATCAATGTACAAAAATCACAAGCATTCTTGTACACCAATCACAGACAGAGAGACAAATCATGAGTGAACTCCCATTCACAATTGCTTCAAAGAGAATAAAATACCTAGGAATCCAACTTACAAGGGATGTGAAGGACCTCTTCAAGGAGAACTACAAACCACTGCTCAATGAAATCAAAGAGGATACAAACAAATGGAAGAACATTCCATGCTCATGGGTTGGAAGAATCAATATCGTGAAAATGGCCATACTGCCCAAGGTAATTTATAGATTGAATGTCATCCCCATCAAGCTACCAGTGACTTTCTTCACAGAATTGGAAAAAACTACTTTAAAGTTCATATGGAACCAAAAAAGAGCCCGCATCGCCAAGTCAATCCTAAGCAAAAAGAACAAAGCTGGAGGCATCATGCTACCTGACTTCAAACTATACTACAAGGCTACAGTAACCAAAACAGCATGGTACTGGTACCACAACAGAGACATAGATCAATGGAACAGAACAGAGCCCTCAGAAATGATGCCGCATAGCTACAACTATCTGATCTTTGACAAACCTGACAAACACAAGCAATGGGGAAAGGATTCCCTATTTAATAAATGGTGCTGGGAAATCTGGCTAGCCATATGTAGAAAGCTGAAACTGGATCCCTTCCTTACACCTTATACAAAAATTAATTTAAGATGGATTAAAGACTTAAATGTTAGACCTAAAACCATAAAAACCCTAGAAGAAAACCTAGGCAATACCATTCAGGACATAGGCGTGGGCAAGGACTTCATGTCTAAAACATCAAAAGCAATGGCAACAAAAGCCAAAATTGACAAATGGGATCTAATTAAACTAAAGAGCTTCTGCACAGCAAAAGAAACTACCATCAGAGTGAACAGGCAACCTACAGAATGGGAGAAAACTTTTGCAACCTACTCATCTGACAAAGGGCTAATATCCAGAATCTACAATGAACTCAAACAAATTTACAAGAAAAAAACAAACAACCCCATCAAAAAGTGGGCAAAGGACATGAACAGACACTTCTCAAAAGAAGACATTTATGCAGCCAAAAAACACATGAAAAAATGCTCACCATCACTGGCCATCAGAGAAATGCAAATCAAAACCACAATGAGATACCATCTCACACCAGTTCGAATGGCCATCATTAAAAAGTCAGGAAACAACAGGTGCTGGAGAGGAT
>NW_026652990.1:0-18650 GCF_009828535.3 Hylobates moloch
GGAGAAATATTCACAAACTATTCATCCAACAAAGGACTAATATCCACAATTTACAAGGAACTTAAGTCAACAAGCAAAAAACCAGTAACCCCATTAAAAAATGGTCAAAGAACATGAACAGACACTATTGAAAGGAAGACATACAAACAGCCATCAAACATATGAAAAGATGCTAATCATCACTAATCATCAGAGAAATGCAAATCAAAACCATAATGAGACACAATCTCATACCAGTCAGAATGGCTTTTGGTTAAATGGTCAAAACATAACAGCTGCTGGTGGGGCTGCAGAGAAAAGGGAATTCTTGTACACTGTTGGTGGGAATGTGAATTAGTTTAGTCACTGTAGAAAGCAGTTTGCAGATTTCTTAAAGAACTCAGAGCTGAACTACCATGTGACCCAGCAACCCCATTACTGGATATACACCCAAATGAAAATACATTGTTCCACTGAAAAGATACATACACCCATACATTCGTTGCAACACTAGTCACAATAGCAAAGACATGCAACCAAACCAAGTGCCCATCAACAGTGGATTGGATAAAGAAAATGTGGTACATATGCAACATGTAATACTACACAGCCATAAAGAAGAACAAATCTATGTTATTTGTAGCAACATGGATGCAGCCAGAGGCCATTACCCTAAGTGAACTAAAGCAGAAACAGAAAACCAAATACCATGTGTCTCACTTATGAGTGGGAACTAAACATTGGGTATACATGGTTATAAAGATGGGGACAACTGACGCTGGGGATACCAGAGGAGAGACTGAGAAACTACTTATTCCCGGGTGATGGGTTCGATCATACTGCAAACCTGAGCATCACACCATATATCTTTGTAACAAACCTGCACATGTACCCCTGGAATATAAAATAAAAGTTGAAATTTAAAAAGAAAAGAATGAAAAAAAAGAGGGGAAGAGAGGTAACAAAAAATAATGAGTGCCCTTATAGGAAATTAAAATCTGATTTAAAAAACTGTATTAATTAAAAATCATGATAATAGAGTAAGCTTTTGTTAAACTTATTTTTTAAGTGTCATTTGGATCAGTGAATAAAGAATTATTAAATATTACTTTTAAAAATTCAATTATATATTTGAAATATATCGTTATAATTTGAACTTACATTTAATATAAAAATAATTTCCAGATGGACACAATAGTTAACTGTAATCAAATAAAAATGAAATAACTCAAAGACAAATACTTGTTAAAATCTCATGGTGGAAAAATATTTAATAAATAAGAAAGTTTCAAGACATTTGCCCAGTAATTCCAATCTACATAAATTTTAAAAAAACAAATACTTCTGAGTGAAGATATTTATAAAATTTTAGAAGAAAATAATTAAAAGTAATGTAAATGCCTAATAATGAAGAAATGGCTAAATATATAGGACATTAATATGGTAGAATTGCATCAAATGTTATGTAACCATTAAAATGTATTTTGAAAAATGTTGAATGAACAAAAGCATCTCTCTCATAAAATTATAAATGAATTAATAAGAATTAAATCCAATTATTCTGTATGCTCTCCATTTTTGCAAACAAAATAATACAAGTATGTTTGGAAAAATATTGATATAGCTATATAAATAACTACTTATTTGTCTTTATTTTATTCTGTAATAAACATTTATTATTAATATACTCCTAATATGAAGTAATGGTTATATTTTAAATTTAAAATAAACAATAAAACTTTACCAGTTTCAAATCCCCTTCATATCTGTGGGTTTCACATCCATCTATTTAGCCAACCATAGATAAAAAATGTTTTTAAAAAATTGTGTTCATACTTAATATGTACAGACTGTATTCCCTTGCCATTATTACTTAAACAATACATGATAACAAATATTTACATAACATTTTCATTTTACTAGGCATTATAAATAGTCTAGGGATGATTTAAAGTGCACAGAAGTATGTGCATAGGTTATATGTAAATGTTACCGGGCTTTGGTGACTCTGGGAACTTCTGGAACTGATTCCTACAGATACTGAGGGATGACTGTACTACAAGCCTATCCACCTCTATCTAGTGCATTAGAATGATTCTCTCTGGTAACACCCTGAGTGCAATCTACCTTATAATCTTTTAATGTTAATGTTTTACTTCCATTAAATTATAAGCTCATTATACTACTAGATATGTCATCTGAAGTTATGTTAATTTAAACATTTCTTTATAAAGTCCCAACATTCTATAGGAAGATCAGACAAGTCTGGCAAAACGATTTTACTACACACCCAATATTTTACTCTGTATTACAGCAGACAGCAATTCGTACCCTTCCCTCAGTCTTGGAACCTCTGGACAAAATTAACTTATGAACTAAATCCCATGAGCTCTAGGTCAGTCTCCAACTACTGATACTCATTGAGCACCTGGATACTGACATTTACTCTCAATAATGAAGAGTCATTAATGAAAATAAATATAGAAATGTCTTCAAATGTTCAACATAGTTGAAATACATGTAAGATTTAACAGATAGTTCATATCCTTAATAGACTATTGCTTTGCTACAGAAGGAGCAATAATCCTGGAACACAAAGTATTTATGATATGAAATGTAATATATGTTGGGATATTAAAATCAAGACAGCAATATTAGTAGAGATGATAGATCAAAATAAAAATCAATAACAATAAATAACTAAATATAAAAATATGCCTAATTTAGGTTATTTAAAAAATAATGTACTTTCAAATAAGAAAGAGTGAAGTATGATAACATGTATATACTATGCTTAAGCAGTGCTCAAATCAAACATGTAAGAAGAGTCTTCAAATATTTGCTAATTCCAATATAAGAAGGCTTTCATGGAATCTAATTTGGAAAAGATTAAGAAAATTCATTATTTAAGTTTAAATAAAAAGAATATATAACTGAACCAAAATATCATAGAGCAAAGCAAGGGGTCAGAAAAATAGGATAAGCCTTACTTTAGATATTTAAGGGTTTTTTTTATGAGTCACTTGAAAATTAGTATCTAAATTATTATTATTATCATTATTATTATGTAGTTTCAAAGTTTTCCCCACAAACTATTGGGTTGTCATTGTTTACTTAAGAGTCTTAGGCAAAGATAAATTTTCAAAGATCCAGTTTCTCCTTCTATGATAATCTTCCTCAGCCTTGGTACATTGAGACTTGGCCTGGACATTTCTTTGCTCCCGGACGTTGTCCCATTCTTTGTTTATCTGCATCTCGGGTCTTTACCCACTAGATGCCACGGTCCCCTACCCCATCGTCGTGACAACCAGAAATGTCCAGGTTTACCTCGGGGGGCAAAATCATCCCTGTGGAAAACTGCTAGCTGGTAATATATATATAATATATATATATAATTTTTTTTTTTTTTTTGAGACGGAGTCTCGCTCTGTCGCCCAGGCTGGAGAGCAGTGGCGCGATCTCGGCTCACTGCAAGCTCCGCCTCCCGGGTTCACATCATTCTCCTGCCTCAGCCTCCCGAGTAGCTGGGACTACAGGCACCCGCCACCACGCCCGGCTAATTTTTTGTATTTTCAGTAGAGACAGGGTTTCACCGTGTTAGCCAGGAAGTTGGTAATATTAATAGTACCTATACCATAGATTTATTGCAAAAAATAAACAGGATTAAACTATTACGTGGGTCATGGGGTTGTTGTGAAAATTAATTGTAACAAAGTTCCTAACAAATAGTAAATGATCAAGAAACGTTCGTTATTATTATTTGACTTCAGCCCTATTTTATGCCATAAAACAGTAATACCCAAGTTCTCTTCCACTTCTTAAATTATATGATTATTTCAGGTTATATCTAATATATCTAATCAGGTTATATCTAATGCCCTATAAAATCAGTTGAAACTTTTTCAGCAAAGATCACTGAAGTAAAACAAATACAGATCGTAATTTTTAAATTGTCCTGTAGTCACAAATAGGAAAATGAAAATAGATGTATTTTATATGTAGGATAAAAGTAGCTTATGGGAAAGGAAGAATATGCATATGTATTATTTACAATTTTTTATAATAATATTTATTATAATTAAAAGCTGCATAAAAGCTATTAATAGTACTTATTTTTATACAGAGTAAGAAACTTTGAGACACTTTTCCCTTTTCTGTTCTATTACTTTTAATTACATATACATATATAAACATAACTTAAAACTTTCTTATGGGGGCTTGCCAGAGCTTCTGTTTAACCTCCTCAATCATGATGAGCTGTCTTAATTCAGCCAGTTCACAAGAACAAAAGCCCTTGCTGTGCTGAAAGCCATTAAAAATTGGAGAAATGGGTTGATGCAGTATTCCCAAGGGGGGTGTTTATATAGTGCCCAAAATCCAGAGAACCATAACCAACACTGTGATGCTTTTGTATGTCAGCTGGTACAAAATGCAATAATTTACCATCTTGTCCTCTACCATGGAAGGTATCCTGAATTACTGAGGGCAACTGCAAACCTAAAATACTTACCAGCGAAAGGCCCTTGAGACTGTAGGTTTTATGTTTCAGATTATGGTTTATTGTTCACATTCCTGTACAAGAGTATCAGAAAATGACATTTCTTGCTCACTAGGGCTGATAAATCTGATATCATCAATATAGTGATCAATATTTTGGTCTTTGTAATTTGAAGACTATTAAGGTTACTTCAGGTCATATTATAACAAAGCACAATCATAGCCCTGGGCAAGACAGCAAATGTGTTCTGTGGTCTACCCTGGTGCATGAAAATACCTTTTATCTGTTTTCATGAAGGGGATAGAAAATGATATTTGTCAGATCATAGATGCAAAACCAAGAGTAGAAGCTGCGTTGAGCTGTTAAAATAAAGATACTACGTAATAACACACAGCAGATGCATTTGGAATTATCAGTTGCTGACATTTACATGATTTCCCATCATCCTCCAGATTCAAAATCTTGCATGGGTCATTCCAGTACATTAAATGGGGATGTGCTAGAGACTTCGACACCTGCACCCTTTTTATCTTTGAGAATGTGATTATCGCTGCCATCTTATTTGTTGCTGATTTTCTGTTTTCATTACTGGGCAGACAGCTTTCATTAGAGAATGTGGTGGTTAATTTTATGTTAACCATTTATGTTTTATTTTACCATTTCCTATTCCATTTTACGTTTTTTTACTTTTATTTTTTTACTGGCTTATGGGGTACCCAGAAAACTGTGAGATTGATTTTGGAGGAACTTAGCATTTGAATCAGTAAACTAAGATGATCTGCCCTTAGCAGTGTGGGCAGGCATCATGCAATCTTCGAAGGCCAGAATAGAACAAAATGGCAGAGGAAAGGCAAATTTGCTTTCCCTTCTATAACAGCAATATCCATCTTCTCTTCCCCTGAGGAGCTCCCGTGTTTGAGCCTTTGGATGCCAGGACTCACACCATTGACTCTTCTGGTCCTTAGTCTTCAACTTGTTGAATTACGCCACTGGCTTTCCTGGTTCTCCAGCTTGCAGACGGCATAGCATGGGACTTGTTGTCTTCCACAATTGTGTGAGCCAATTTCCACAATAAATTTTCTTTATTTGTCTCTTTTTGTCTCTCTCTCTCTCTGTCTCTATCCTTCTGTCTCTCTGTGTGTTTGTGTTTGTGTGTGTGTGTGTGTGTGTGTGTATCCTATTGATTCTGTTTCTATGAAAAGGGCTGCCTAATACAGGAACTTTTGCTTGGTCTTCCCTACCATAATTGATCTTATTCTACATTTCAACAAACCAATGCAATTTCTGTAAGTTGCTGTGTACATCCATTTCAATTATGTCCTCGATGACCAGGGCAATGTACACAGGGTAGTTTAACAAACCCATCAGACTAATGTGAGAGAAAGGTGGACCAGTAAGCCATTCATCAGCTGATCCCTGAAAATTTCAATTATAATAGGTATCTTAATGGCATTTTTGTGTACCCTGGTATCAGTGTCATCTAAGCCCTGGTATTTAAAAGTTCTTGAAAGATCTGGTGCAACTATCCCTAATTATAATAGTTTTAGAACTTCTTTGGAGGTGGTTTTGGAAAGTAATTATTATATCATTTAGGCAAAAGTATGGATGTAAATGTGCCATGCAAATACTAACCGTACACGGTGTGCCCATATTAATATTAGATAAAGTGGTCTTCAGGAGTACTGCCAAAGATAAAGGTGTCAAGTCATAATCAAAAAAGGCCAGTTTATAAAATTAACAATCTTAAATGGGTGAACCTAATGAAACTTCAAAATGTGAAACAGACATCAACAGAGTAAAGGTGATGATAATCAGATCTACTTTTCAAATGGCTGTGGAACATTAATCAAGATAGATCAAGTACTGGACCATAAAATAGTTCTCATTAAATATAAAAGAAATTAAATCATAGACAGTTTGTGCTTTGAGCAAAACAGGACTAAATTAAAAATCAATAACAAAAATATGTTCAGAAAAACCTTAATATTTGGCAACTGAGCAAATAACAATGGATATAGAAATAATTCTCAGATCTGTATTTAAATTTTTTAATTGTGTTAAAATTTTAACAATTTTAAGTATATAATGCATAGCATTAAGTACCTTCCTAGTGTTGTACAACCAGCATCTCCATTTCTATCACAAAAAGAAATAAAGTACCCTTAAACAGTAACTCACCATTACTTCCTCTCCCCAGTCTCTGGTAAACACTAATCTTCATTCTGTCTTCACAGATTTGCCTGTTCTAGATATTTCTTATCAGCAGAATCATACAACATTTGTCGTTTCGTGTCTGGCTTACTTCACTCGGCATCATGTTTCCAAGTTTCACCCATGTTGCATGTATCAGAACTTCATCCCCTTTAAAGGCTGAATAATATTCTATTATTTATGTATTATATTTTCTGTATCCATTCATTTGTTGATGGACAAGGGTTGTCTCTGCCTTTTGGCTATGGCGAATAATGTTGCAATTAACTTTGGTGTAAAAATATCTGTTCAAGACCCTGCTGACAACTTTTTTGTGTATCATACCTATGAGTGGAATTTCTGGGTCTCTGTGTGATTCTGTGAGGAACCACCAAAACGTTTTCCACAACAACTGCATCATTTTCTATTCCTAGCGGCCAGTTCAGGAGGGCTCCAATTTCTCCACCTCCTTAGCAACACTTATTTTCTGTGTCGTTGTTATGAAAGCCATACTAGTGGAAGCAAAGTGGCATCTTATTTTCGTTTTGTTTTGCATTTTATTAATGAATAATGGTGTTGAGCATCTTTTCTTGTTCTTATTAGACATTCATGTATCTTCTTTGGAGAAATGTCTATTCAAGTCCTTTGCCTATTTTTTAATTGGGATGTTAGCAATTCTGTTGCTGAGTTTTGAGAATGAAGCTTTTATCAGATACACACTTTGCTTTTGTCAGATACATATTTTCTCACATACTATGGGTTGTCTTTTCACTTCCTTGATAGTGTCCTTTGATGCATTAAAGTTTTTGATTAAATCTAATGTCTGTATTTTTCTTTTATCTGTGCTTTTCTGTCATATTTCAAAAAACACTTAAGACTCAAAGGTCATGAAGGTTTCCCTGTGTGTTTTCGTCTAAGAGTTACACATTTTAGTCCTTACATTTAAGTCTTTTGTTAATTTAGAGTTAATTTTTGTATATAGTGCAAGACAAGGGTCTAACTTCTCTCCTGTGCACTGATACCCAGCTATTGAAGAGACTGTTCTTTCCTCCTTTGACTGGTCTTGGCCCCCTTGTGGAACAGTCGTTGACCATATATGGGAAGACTAATTTCTAGGATCTCAATTCTGTTCTATTGGTCTAAATGTCTATTGGTCTTATGCCAGTAAAACACTCTCTTGATTACTGTAGATTTGTAGTACATCGTTAATCTGGAAAATGTGAGTTTTTCCAATGTTCTTTTTCAAGATCGTTTTGTCTACGTCAGATCCTTTGAATTTTTGTATGAATTTTATAATGAGTTTCTCTGTTTCTGCAAAAAATGTCTTCGGGGTTTTGATGGTATTGCCATAAATCTATAGATTACTATAGATGGTATTGTCATCTTAACAATATTATCTTACAATCCATGAACACAGAATATCTTTCCAGTGATTGCAACTCTCTTTAGTTTCTTTCAGCAAAGTTTTGTGTATACCACCATAGTTAGATTGATGCCTGAATATCTTATTTCTGGATGCTATTATAAATGGGATTTTAAAAATGTTTTGATAGTTCATTACAACTATATAGAAATAAAACTAATTTGCATATGTTTGTCTTGCATCCTGCCTCTTTAATTAGTTCTAATGGGTTTTGTGTTTTCTTTGGAGCTTCACACATATAAGATCATGTGTAGATATAATTTTACTTCTATTTTTTATTTCTAATTTAGATGCCTTTTATTTCTTTGTCTTGCCTAACTTCTCTGGCTAGAACTGCCAGTGCTATGTTGAATAGAAGTGGCAAATGCACCATCCTTGTCTTGTTCTAGATGTTAGGAAAACAGCTTTCAGTGTTTCATCATTGACATGATATTGACTGTCAGTTTTTTATATATCCTATTGTCATATTGCAGAAGTTCACTTCTATGCCTAGTTTATTATTTTTATCATAAACGGGTGTTGTATTTCATCAATGTTTTTTCTGCATCAACTGAAATAATCATGTGCTTATTCATTTTACTGTTATAGTATATTACACTGATTTTTGTTTGTTTGTTTGTTTGTTTGTTTTTAGATGGAGTTTTGCTCTTGTTGCCCAGACTGGAGTGCAATGGTGCGATCTCGGCTTTGGTATCAGGATAATGCTGTTATCAAAAACTGAATTAGCAAGTATTCCTTCTTCATACATTTTGTCAGAAGAGTTTGGGAAGAAATGGTATTAATTCTTCTTTAAATGTTAGGTAGACTCACCAGTTAATGAAGCTATTTGATCATAAATCTTTCTTTGTTAAATCGCTTTCAATCACTAATTCAATCTCCTTGTCTGTTATAGGTCTTATTCAGATTTTCTCTTTCTTCTTGAGCCATTTTGGTAGTTTGTGTCTTTCTAGCAATTCATCCATTTCATACAGGGCACATAATTTGTTGTTATACGGTTGTTCACAGTATAGTCCTATAATCCTTTTTTATTTCTGTAAAGTTGGTAGTAATGGTGCCACTTTCATTTATGATTTTAATACTGAGTCTTCCATCTTTTGCTCAGTCAATATAGTGAAAGATTTGATCTTTCAAAGAATTAACTTTTAGCTATGTTTATTTCTTCCACTGCTTTTCAACCTTCTATTTTATTGATTTATGCTCTAATCTTTATTATTTCTTTTGTTCTTCTAGCTTTGGATTTAGTCTTTTTTTTTTTTTCTACTGCCCTTAGGGATAGAGTGAAGTTACTGATTTGAGATTTTTTTTCTTAAATGTAGTTGTTTATATCCACATATTTTCCTTTGAATTCTACTTTCACTGTATTCAATAAGTTTTGGTATGTTTTGTTTTTATTTTAATTTGTCTCAAGACGTTTTATAATTTCGCTTGTGATTTATTCCTTCACTCACTGGTAGTTTAAGAGTGTATTGTGTAATTTCCACATATTTGTGAATTTTCCAATTTTCATTTTTTATGTATCTGTTGTTTCTTCCACTGTGATTGTAAATTATATTTTGTATCACTTCAAGCTTTTAAAAATGATTAGGATATATTTTGTGGACGAAGATATATGGCCTATCCTAGAGAAAGTTCCATACCCGCTTGAAAAGAAGGTATATTCTGCTGTTGTTGGGTGGACTGTTCCGCATATGTGTATTAGCTCTAAATGGCTTATACTGTTGTTCAGGTCTTCTATTTCTCATCAAGCTTCTATCTGGTTTTTCTATCCATTAATTAAAATGAGGTATTGAAGTGCCCAACTACTACTATAAAACTGTGGGGTTATCCTTTCGATCCTGTTAATTTTTTCAGCTTTACTGAGGTATAATAGAGAAATAAAAATTGTACACATTCAAGGTGTACAGTGTGATGTGTTTACATCTATATGCACATTCTGAAATGATCACCAAAATGAAGTCAATTAACATGTTAATTACCTCACATAATAGTTACCTTTTTTGTGTGCATGCGTGGGATAAGAAAACTCCACCCCCAGTGACTGCAGAGTGGCCATTCCAGCTGCTCCAGGCTCCGGCAGATGAAGAGCGGGGCGGGTGGCACCACCAGCGGGGCCCACAGGCCTGGCGCGGACGCATTCCGGAGCCCACCCAGACCATGCTCCGCCGCCTGGGCGCCCAAGCTACAGTCGCCCTCTGTGTGCAGGCAGCAACTGCCTGGCAACTCCCGAGCCTGCTCGCGCTCCCAGCATCGCAGAACCAGGGCCAGGTGTCCCGGGGGCTGCGGCCAAGCCAGGCATTCTGCCCGGCGGCGGCTGCACAGGGGCGACAACTGAGAACCTGCCGCTCAACCCCATCGGGGTGACTGCCGAGTGCCAGCGGCCCCGAACTCCCTGCGGTGAAGGAGTGGGGCGGGAGGCACGTCCTGGGGACCCTCAGTCGGGCGCGCTGGCGATCCCGGGGCCGCCCAGGCCATGCCCCTCCAGCCCGCCTGGACACCCAAGCTGCAGCCGCCTTCTGTGTGCAGGCAGCAGCCTCCAGGCAACCCCCGAGCCCGCCCGCACTCCCCACATCTCAGAACCGGAGCCAGACGTACCAGTGGCTGCGGCCAAGCCAGGCGGTCGGCCCTGGGGCGGCTGCACAGGGGCGGGAACCCGCCCTCAGCCCCATTCCCGGTGGCTGCAGAGGGCCCCTGGCTAGCGGTCCGGAGCCCGGGCAGAGGAGGAGCCGAGCGGGGGCAGGGCCTGGCAGGCTCTCAGGCCGGGTGCACTCGCGATCCAGAGGCCGCCCAGGCCAGGCTCCGCCGCCCGGGCGCCCAAGCTCCAGGCGCCCTCTGCCTGCTCGCAGCAGCCGCCTGGCAACTCCCAAGCTCGCTGGCGCTCCCAGCCTCGCAGAACCGGGGCCAGGTGCCGCGGCTCCGGCCAAGCCAGGCGGTCTGCCCGGCGGCGGCTGCACCGGGGCGGGAACTGGCCCACAGCCCCATCCCTGGTGGCTGCGGAGGGCCCCTGCCAGCAGCGCCGATCTCTATTCGGAGGAGGAGCGGGGCGGGGGTCACGGCCAGGCGGGCCCTCAGGCCGGGCGGGTTGCGCGCCTGCGACTACGGGACGTCCCGGGCGAGCCCAGGAGAACCCGCCAGCCAGCGGCGCCTGCGCCCGAGCTGAAGCCGCCCCCTGCCGGCCGCGCGGGCTTGGGAGCGGCTTCCGGAGTCCGAGCGGGCGCTGAGCTGGAGGCGCGCGTCTAACGGCTTTGCGGGCTGAGAGGCTGGAGGCTGCGAGTGTCGCTGCTGAAGGCTGTGGTGGACCCGGCTGGGTCGCGGATTCTGAGCTACGTCTCGGGTTTGGGGCTGGGTGAGGGTGGAAAGGCCACGAGGAGCCGCGGGGGCTCAGGAGCCGGTGGTGGGCGTCTGAGGAGAAGCCGCCCCATGAAGAAGCTCTTCAGCTTCGGGAGACGCCTGGGCCGGGCGGTCCCGGGCTCCATCGACCACGAGTACGCGGTGCCGGGACCACACCAGGGACGCGGAACTGCGGAAGATCCGCAGGGCGGCCCTCAAGGGCGACGCCGCGGAGGTGGAGCGCCGCCTGGCGCGCAGGAGCCGGGACGTGGATGCCCAGGACAGGTAGCGGGGGCTCAGCCGCGGTGGGACGGGGTCGCCAGGCCCGGCTTCCCCGCAGCCCCGCAGCCCCGCAGCCCCTGGGACGGGAGCCTTGGAGAGCGCTGGGCACCCTCGGAGCAGCGGAGCCAAACGGAGCCTCCGCTGCTTTCCATCGCTGGCAATTCCCCGCCTGGAGCACTTGGTGGAGAAGTTGAGTGATTTAACTCACAAAGTTAAGCATATACACGTTTAAAACATGGGGTCATGGAGGTGCTTGATGAGAGCTCATTCCCATGTCAAAAATACCATGAGTCGTGTTCAGTAGGCGGAAAGTTCTCAGGTAAAAGCCTGTGTCGGTTTCACATCCGAATCCACCCAGGTAGATAGCTTCTTTACTGGAGCTTCTTAGAGCGACACATGGAAGTGGGAGGTGGGTTCCTTGAACGGGAAGACTCAGTTTTCTCAAAGCATGAGCTCTTTCCATGTTTATCAGTTTTACATAAACCGAAAGAAAATATCAAGGATTTATCATTTTTGCATGACACCTGCTGTCTTACTATTGTGATGACATTTAAAAATTTTTATAACAGAGTGAAAAAAAGACTTGCTCCTCTAGATATCAAAATGTGCTATTAATTCCCACAATTATTGACTAACAGCTGAAAAGACATAAATACATGGAACAGAATGGAAATCCAGAAACACTGAAATATATGTAAGATATAGATGTAAGGATTGATAATGGTAACATTTCAGATGAGTAGGAAGGGTTGAGTTATTAATAAAATGCCTGCTCTTTGAAGAAAACTAATGAAATTTTATGTCACAAAAATGAGTTCCTGATGGAATACAGATTGAAATTTTTACATATGCAAAATGAGAAAAGTACCAGAAGAAAACACAAATGCTTATTTATACAGGTACATTTTACACTGCCAAAGGCCTTCCTAAGAATGACCTCACAAGCAGGCATTCTGAAGGTTGATTTAGCAAACTAAAAATTAAAACCCCCAGGCCAGGCGCAGTGGCTCATGCCTGTAATCCCAGCACTTTCGGAGGCTGAGGTGGGCGGATCATGAGGTCAGGAGATCGAGACCATCCTGGCTAACACAGTGAAACGCCATCTCTACTAAAAATACAAAAAATGAACCTGGCATGGTGGCACGCGCCTGTAGTCCCAGCTACTCGGGAGGCTGAGGCAGGAGAATCACTTGAACCTGGGAGGTGGAGGTTGCAGTGAGCCGAGATCACACCACTGCACTCCAGCCTGGGTGGCAGAGCATGACTCTGTCTCAAAAAAAAAAAAATTAAAACCCCCCTGTGTATCAGAAAAAAATTAACAAATGATAACATACTTGAAAAATATTTACTATGTATATGTTTTTACTGATATATATATATAAATAGATATTCAGATGAAAAGTGTATCTTCATCCTACAGGGAATTTACTTTTTATTATATATATTATGATATATAACTGATTATACATATAAAAAATTGTATATAATACTGATATAATATGTTATATATATCGGTTATATATATACAGATATAAAGCACATCTTTATTTTATAGGGAATTCTTTCAAATCAAATCAACAAGAAAAGAACTCTAAAAGTGAGCAAAGTACTTTTTTGCAGACCCACAAGTTACTTATGTACATAGGAAAAAATCCTTAGTGTTTCTCGTAAAAGAATTTAAGTTAAAAGAGGAATGATACTGTTTTCAATCCACAATGTTTGTGAGAATAAACAACAGTGGTACTTATACTGCTGCTTAAAGTTTAAGTTACTGATGACTTTTCAAATAGATAATTTGGTGGTAATTACCACATTCAAAAAATGTATATGCCATTTACCCATCGATTCCATTGTATTAAAATACCTTTAGAAAATAGAGATACATGTACTTTGTTTTTCTCAGCATTTATGTTAAAAAGAACCCTCAGAATGTGTCCTATAAATAAGTTTCAGTTGCATCCATAGGATGGAGTAATATGTGACCACTGAAAGTGACAATAGATATAGAAGTATGGGAGGTTCCCTTGATGCCAGGAGTTTGAGACCAGCCTGGGCAACAAAGCAAGATTCTTTCTACAAAGTTTTTTTATAATTAGCTGAGCATGCTGGTGTACTCCTGTGGTCCCAGCTACTCAGGAGGCTGAGGCAGGACGATCACTTGAGCCTAGGAGTTCCAGGCTGCAGTGAGGCAATATATGAAATATATGTAATACACCATTACACTCCAGCCTGGGCAACAGAGCAAGACCCTGTCTCAAAAAAAAAAAACAACAATCTAACAATTATTGAGTTGTTGCTTGTTCTAGAAATGGTTCTAAATACTTTACATAGATTCCCATTTAAGCATCACAATGGTGTCCTGTGAGCTAGCCGCTATTATCATCTTTATTTTATTAATGAGGAAAATGAGGCACAGAAAGGCTAAGCAATACCTGGTAGGTCACTGAGTTCAAAGTAGAACTCAAGCCCCAGCTGAACTGAATCCAAACACCAAGCTCATTCTGTCCAAATAGGCTGCTCTTTCATTAAGGGAGTGAGCAGTAAGAGCTAATAAATGTTGTACTTCCTTTTTTTTTTTTTTTTTTTTTTTTTTGAGACGGTGTCTCGCTCTGTCTCCCAGGCTGGAGTGCAGTGGCGCGATCTCGTCTCACTGCAAGCTCCGCCTCCCGGGTTCACGCCATTCTCCTGCCTCAGCCTCCCCAGTAGCTGGGACTACAGGCGCCCGCCACCACGCCCGGCTAATTTTTTTTTGTATTTTTAGTAGAGACGGAGTTTCACCGTGGTCTCGATCTCCCGACCTCGTGATCCGCCCGCCTCGGCCTCCCAAAGTGCTGGGATTACAAGCGGGAGCCACCGCGCCCGGCCAAGTGTTGTAATTTCTTCAAAAGAAAATTATTTGTTTTGAAGGCAGACGAATGCTCTTCAATGTTTACAATTACATGAACCATTGTACGTTTTGAGAGACTGCACTACAATTTCCTGAAAACTCCTCTCGCTCTCCTAGGACTGTTCTACATTTGGCCTGTGCCCATGGCCATGTGGAAGTGGTCACTCTTGCTGAGCCAAAAATGCCAGATCGACATCTGACAGACTAGGCAGGGTGCCTTTAATGAAGGTATACAGTAGCCAGCTCTTCTGGCATGAAATAGATTTCACTAAATACATAGAATTAAAATGAATTTATCTCATTTAAATGGAACTAGTTGGTGAAACCTGTGGAATATGTATTTTGAATTCTTAGAATTTATAGTCTAAGTTTTCATCTAACACTGATAGGCTGTATATTGCCAGGAAGAAATGTGTTCCTTTATTCTGCGGGAACATGGCGCCAATCCAAACATTAAGGATGTCTACGGCAACACTGCCCTTCATGATGCTGTGTATGATAAGGGGACTTCACTGGCAGGAAAACTGCTTTCCCACCATGCAAATATTGAAGCACTAAACAAGGTATAGATCAATCAACTTTCTTTTCAAAATATTTGTTTTAATATTGACATAGGTAAGAGTCAATTTTTCATATTTGGATGATCAGGCATTCCTGAATGAAAACATTTTGAGATAGCTTGTCTAAGATTTTACTTTAAATATTGATACTTTTAAAGAAGCATTAGAGGGCACAGCTTGTTTAGTACACTTACGGGAAGTATTTGTGAATTTGTTAAGGTAAAACTTCTTCAAGTATTTGTTTCCTACCCCAAGTGTATTTTTGTTTCTAATTATGTAAAACACACACACACACACACACACACACATGAAAAGAACTTACCCTGAAAATAGGCTTTATCTTAAAACTCAAAACAAAACTGAAGCAACTTGCAATAAATGGAAATCTTGCTGCTGCTGACAGTTTTCTCAAAAAAAAACTGATGTGCCTTTCAGTGGCAAGGTTTAAGAGGGAAAAATGGGGAGGGAAAAGGAGAGCAATCAAAAACATGTAGGTCACTTGGAAATTAGGTAATGAGGAAAAATACCAGTAAGAGGTTTTGTTTTTTAGTTAGTTGTTTTTCCAGTTTATGTATTGAGACGAAGTGCCCTTCAGCTTTGGGGTAATTATTTTTGGTTTGGTAAACAAAGTGATTGAAACTCGCTTAAAGATTAATTTCTAGAGGACTCTGAGGAAACCAGATTGGCTGTGAATAGCTGGTGATGAAATGAGAAACACTTCAGCAAAGGATGGAACGAATTCGTGACTGACTTATTACCCATCCTGGCAAAAACAGCCACTTAGCTAAGAGTCTAAACTCTCCTCTCAAATCTAGAATGTCTTGGTGGGAGGGTGGGAGATAAGGAGCTTATAAATAGCAAAATCAAGTGGGATTTTGAGTTTACTTGTCCCTGTTCTACCTATACCCAGGAAAATTAACTGGAGTGTTAATAAATAGCTCTATCTCATATTCTTTTCTATTTTTGGCCACATCCCAGGCTGATAAAGGATATTGGTGGTGTGGGTGAGTGATGAAAGTGAAGTGATTGTCTGCTGCAGTAATTCTCAGCTGGAATTGTGCATTACAGTGACCTGGGGGACTTTTGTTAAAAGTGTACAAGTGTAGGCTTTCCCCTGAAGATTTTGATGTAACCAAGCTAATAAGGTCTGAACAGGTATGGTTAAAAATATTTTCCTGAAGCCACACACAGTGGTTTGTTTCTGTAGTCCCAGCTACTCAGGAGGCTGAGGTGGGAGGATTGTTTGAGCCCAGGAGTTTGAGTCCAGCCTGAGAAACACAGTAAGACTCTTGTCTCTTACAACAACAACAGAAAACAAAATACCTCAGGGTTCGAATACACTCCTGATTAAGAACCACAGAATAGATAAGTGCAGCATATAAATTCCCGTATCTCAAAAACATAAGAAATCTCTAGAAGAGTTGGCATTTGGTAAGTGCTACTTTCTTCAAAGTTCTCCTTTCCAATAATGTTAGCCTGACTGATCTTTCTCTACATTTGTGACTGGAAAGTAAAAGGCAATATATCTCAGCTTACAGAATAACACCCTTTCCTTTCCACCAGGAATCATTCACTGCCCTTCAGAGAGTCTTCAGCAATTTGCTTGTGGGTAATCTTTCAATAGGTAAAGGCTGACCCTTTCACAATTTCATGTTCCTTTGTCACCATTCAAGTGATTATGTGTCAACAAATGTTCATTACAAGTGAAATTTTCTCAATTAGATTAGTAGCAAATCCTGAACCTTTTTTTTTTTCAGTTGAAGTTGTATTATGGACTATCTCAGTATGTCTGTTAAGTTTATAGAGCTTTGGCACAATCAGGATGTCAGTTTTAAACACTGAAATCCATGGAGAATACTATAGGAATTCTTTTAATAAGTTACTTTCAGCAGTCTTATGAACTAATTATCTATTTGGTTAACAATCTGGGAAAATAATATACAAACAGATTTCAAATGAATAAATTTTGGGAAAATTCTTAAGGTGGGTATTATGAGTCTTAACAGCAATTTTTATTTTATATATATATATATATCAGGGGCTGATTTTTATATAAAACATATGATACTAGAGACAGAAAAAGTTTCACATGCAAATACTTGGTTTGTACAAAATCATTTAGTAACACATTCATGGAAAATATAAATACACAAGGGCTATAGTCTAACTGTGGCACATAGATTTGTTCATTTGCCTCTTTAAATTGAGTCAGCATGTAAAATGTAGTAGACTCATGCAGAAATCTGGACCTCAGGCCTGTCTTAAGAATCAAATCTGGCGTCCCCCGAACCGCATCACTGCTTGGTCTGCTGTGCAGAGGTTGCCCTGTGTAGGAGGCACATGTTCTCCAGTTTGCTACTGTGCCCACCTGAGTACTTCACTTACTTAGGTAACCTCCTCCATCCTTGTAAGTATTTGAGTTTACAACTCCTGTTTTATAGTATATTTTCATAAAGATTTCAAGATTCTCAAGACAGTGTATATTGGTTTATAATATATAGTCTATAGTTTATAAATCCTTCAATTATGGGGTTGAATTTTAGAATTCAAAAATTTTTTTTAGCTCTTTTTTATATGTATACCACAAATAGTCATCTGCTCGTAAGAATGCCTGGAAGCCTTTTTAGGTTATTCCTGGTGAGAGTTGGCTAGTTTATGAATTGCAGACATTATATCATGCTTCTTAGCAATGTCCCTTAAAAATGCAAGTGACTTATTGGTTTTTATTATGCTAGAAATAAGCCATATACATCAATATTAAAATTTTTATTGATAAGCCATTGTAATTTTATTTCTGATTTACATTTTGCCTAAAGTAAAAAAAAAGTTAAATAGCAATTTGAATGGAAACCAATACAAATAGATTTAAAAAGTAAAGTTGCATTGGCATCCCAGGATTATCATTATAATTGAGAATAAAATTTCTTACTGAGCTTTGCTTTTTTAATATTTATTTTCAAACATTTTTCACCTGTCTCTCTTACACAGAATATACTGAGATTTCTAACAGTTAAGATAAAAATCTATCCTCCTGTATTAGGAGAAACCCCATGGACTATTTAATAATAATGAAAATCAGTGCATTTGAAGCCAGTCGCTCTTAATTCAGAGCTCACTTCCTTAGTGACCCATTTGGATCAGGAGTGCCTGACATTGGCATCGGATCCTGACACCACTGCTAGAAGTAAATCACGCAAGTTTGTACCACCTAGAGGAAACCTCCACCTGAATTGGGCAGTTCTGGCAATTGTATCCCTGAAACTCTAGTTCCTAAAATGTTTGCCACAAAAAGTATTGTCAAATTGGGATTAGGCAAAGTTGAAGGGATTTCTTGATTGTTGGCCATATAATAGAGTTTTGTAATCCTTCTCAAATGCAGATGATCATGGCATCTTTCTGCTGGGGTACACTTCTTCTAGTAAAACAAATGTTCCTTGGAACATAGTTTAAGAAACACTGCTCTAAAGATAATAATTTACATCATTAATTTATTTTTAAAACCTA
>NW_026652991.1:0-18643 GCF_009828535.3 Hylobates moloch
ATTAGATTTTGCTAGAGACAACACTGTTCTTGTGAGGGACCCAGGCTGACTGGTATTTTCCCTGAAATAAATATAGACCTATTTCAGGGGGAATGCATTCTTAATTGGCAATTCTTCTCTGGCCCTGCGGGAAGTAGATCAGTTCTAGCTGGCTTTATGAGTTGTATCTTAGGCACAGAGTAGTTGCTTGAGTCCAGCAGCTCCCAATGCGTTATGGAGATTATTGTCTCTGGTTTTACCAGATACTGTTTCCCATAGGACCTGGAGATGAGCAGTCCTGCCTAGGTGACTTCAGGTCAACCATCATGTCAAAAAGGAAGGTCAGAGAAAAGGAACAAAGAGGAGTGCCAGGCACATATTGCCTGATGACGTGGGCGACTGAGGAAGCTGCAGGCCTGGTACAAGACAGGTTTCTCCTTGGCAGCAGAGTATAGGAAAAGAATAAGAAATGCTCCCAAAGGTCACTCAGCTCAGGCCTGTTCCCTAACCTCCAATGTCAGCAATCAGAGAGAGACTAGTATATCAGGAAAGAGTAAATATCAGCTACGCTCTCACTAGACACTTCAAAAACAGAGGTAATGGAAGAGCTGAAAGGGGCACTGTCTGTGAGTGAGGGTGGGTGAAAGGGAGAAGCAGGACTGCTGCAGGAGCTTGGGTACCTAGAGGTGGGTGGCAGCCCTCAGCACCACACTTGCCTTCTACTATAGATGTTCATATTCTGAGGCCCTGAAGGGCCAGTCTTCAACATATGAAACTTTAGGATTCATCTCTCATAACACATCTCAACATTTTCTCGGTCACTGACAGGTGTTTACCTAGTGGTTCAAAAATCCTCACTCCCTCCAGGAACTTACGCATTAGCCGATCTAATTGCCTCCGTTTTCAAAGTACATCCCGAATATGACCACTTGCCTGATCTTTACTAGAAGGTGATTGTTCAGCCATGATGCTCTCTCCTGGAGGACTTTACCAGCCTCCAGCTGGTCTTGGTAATGTTCTTCCCCCAGCTCATCCCATATCAGTTCCCTCACAACAATCAGATTGATCATTTAAAAGTAGAAATTAGGTCATATCACATTTTTGTGCTTCAAATCTCTCCTGTTTTTTCTTCTGCACTTGTGATAAGATCCAAATTTCATGCCTCAGCTCTTTCACACCTACATGCCTCACTCTTTTTTGAAAACCAGGAAGCTCTCTGAATGGAACAGAAAGTAGAATCTTCTTCAACTTCACCATGCTCTAGTTTGCCTGGAACACTAAAGATGGTTTGCCAGGAAAGATGAACATTGGCAGAGGGGATAAACCTCTCTGAGAGTCAGTGAGTTTCATTGAGTCGCTGTGGTCTGGCAGTGTTACGAATTGGCAGAATTATTGTATTAATTGCATCAATTAAGCATTCTGATAATACAGTTAGCAAATAAACACAGTAGTCTCTAAGACTTCAACTTGCTTTGACTTGTCTAAAAATTTTGGTGACACTATTATGGCGGTCTTCTATATTTTTTAATTTGATGTTAATGGTCCATAAATATATATATTTCGCAATTAATTTAGCATATTTCTTTTTTTTTGAGATGGCGTCTTGCTCTGTCTCCCAGGCTGGGGTGCAGTGGCATGATCTCAGCTCACTGCAACTTCCACCTCCCGGGTTCAAGCAATTCTCCTGCCTCAGCCTCCCGAGTAGCTGGGATTACAGGCGCCCACTGCCATGCCCAACTAAATTTTGTATTTTTAGTAGAGATGGGGTTTTGCCATGTTGGCCAGGCTGGTCTCGAACTTCTGACCTCAGGTGATTTGCCCACCTTGGCCTCCCAAAGTGCTGGGATTACAGACGTGAGCCACCGCGCCCAGCAACATTCCAATTAGCCGAGCATGGTGGTGTGCTCCTGTAATCCCAGTTACTTGGGAGGCTGAGGCAGGGGAATCACTTGAACCCAGGAGGCAGAGGTTGCAGTGACCCGAGATCACACTACTGCACTCCAGCCTGGGTGACAGAGTGAGATCTGTCTCAAAAAAAAAAAAGAGAGAGAGAGTATGCAAGTTTTAAAACATACAATACATACTTTGGCACTTCTTCTATTGAAATCTTAGGAGTCTGTGTACTCTCTCCTTAAATCTAGAATGGTTTGTGACTAATTCAACTAGTAAAAGTGCTATAATAATTCTGAAGCTAAATCATAAAAAGCCATGTGGTTTTTTCTTAATCACTGCAACATTTACTCTTGGAGTCCTAAGCCACATGTAAGTAGTCCAACTACTCTGAGGTCACAATGTCCAAACCACATGCAGAGGCCATGTCCAGGCCCTCTGGCTCATTGTCCCACATGAGCCCAGCTTTTAAGTCCTTTTACCCCAGGTACTAAACCTATGAGCCAAGAAAACTATATTTGACCTATCTGATATGGTAGATACTAGCCACATGTCACACATAGCTTTTTAAATTCACATTAATAAAAATTAAATAAGATTAAAAGTACAGAGCCTCAGTATTACTAACCATATTTCAAATGCTCACTAGCCACATGTGACTATCGACTATTTTATAGCCAACATACATAGGGGATATTTCTATCATTGCCTATCATTGACATTTCTATGTATTTATCAGCTCCACCTTAGATAAGTTCAGCCCCTAGTCACTTGAATTGCTCCCCGTTGTTCATAACATTCTGGCCAAAGGCTTAGACATTCTGGAACAAAAAGAAGCCATCCCTGCTATGCCTTGAACAAAACCCTAACCTACAGAATCTTTAAGTGAATTAGTCTATTCTTGCATTGCTGTAAAGAAACACCTGAAACTGGGTGATTTATAAAGAAAAGAGGTTTAATTGGCTCATGGCTTCACAGGCTGTACAGGAAGCATGGCAGCATCTGTATCTGGGGAGGCCTCAGGAAATGTATAATGATGGCGGAGGCAATGGGGAATCAGATACATCTTCACATGGTTGGAGCAGGAGGAAGAGAAAGAGGGGGGAGGTCCCATACACTTTCAAACAACCAAATTTTGTGATAACTCACTCACTCACTATTGCCACAACACGGCCAAGGGGGATGGTGTTAAACCATTAGAAACTGCCCCCCATAATCCAATCACCTCCCACCAGGCCCCACCTCCAACATTAGGGGTTACAATTCAATATGAGATTTGGGCGAGGACAGAAATTCAAACCCTATCAACAAGTACAATAAAATGGCTGTTATTTTACACCATGAAGTTTCTGGGTGATTTTATTATGTAGCAATAGAGCATCAGAATAGAATTATTTCGCATATGAATGGTATCAATATTTTGTTATTTCAAATTTCCATGTCTCTTTTTCTCTTCTATCCCAAATAAAGGTATCCATAGCATCTTTATTTTCCTCAGTGTGAGAGGAACTTGTATATATTTTCTATAATTTTTTCGTATGTTGAGCTGAACTTAATCTTAATTCTAATGAGATCAAACCAGGAAAGGCCAGTTAGTCACATTCTTTGTGTAATTCAACTGCTGCATTTCCCTCCCAAAGTAGCTAGTCCAAAATTTAGTGACATTCAGAAACAATGGAGATATAATATAGGCCTAAGAGGATTCAAAGAAATGAATGAGTTGGACAGCCCACCAAAAGATACATCCTAGGTAAATTCACAGAGAACTCCATGACTAAAGGAAAGGTTAATTGTGGTAGGCAAATATGAAATGCAAACAAAACTGAAACTGAAATAAACAAAGGGAAATTCAGGAAAATATTGTATGCTGAAAAAGGGTTATTTTATTTGTCTTATTGAATATCTTCTTTGTTCCAGCCCTCTAGGAGGTGGCATGCAGCATTAAATACAACTATTTTTAAATGCCCTTAATAAGTTGACATTCTGAAAAGACGAACTCTAAACAGATAACTAATAAAATATATATCATACAGATATAAAATATAGTTTATAAGAAGTAGAGAGGGGAAATAGAAAGTGTGTCAGAAGAAGGGTTGAAATTTTAAATAAGGTGATTAGGGAAGGTCTCATTGAGAAGGCGATGTCTGAACCAAGACCTAAAGTAGGTAAAGAAATTATCCATGTTTTGTCTGGGTAAAGTACATTCCAGACACAGGGAACAGCATTATCAGTGTGCTAACATTGGATGTACCTAGTGTGTCTGAGGAAGAACAAGGAAGCAGTGTGACTGTTGCAGAGATGAGAGAGTGAGACCACTAAGAGTGAAGTCACAGAAGGAAGAGGCATGAGGGCAGCCATGTGGCCTTGGCCCAGCCAAGCCATGGATGTGAGGATGCCCAAGGCCTTGTAGCCTACTCTTCACATCACTGTGCCCAGAAGGCAGCACATACAGTCAAAAGAGATTATTTTAAAACTTTAATATTTAACGCCTGCCCTGCTGTGTTTTGTACTTGTGTGGTGCCTGCTGCCTCTCTCTTGTGGCTGATTTCTCCCTTTTGGAATGAGAATGTCTACCTGATGCCTGTACAACAACTGTATCTTGGAAGGAAATAAATTGTTTTTTATTTCACAGGCTCACACTGGAAAGAAATTGACTTGAGTCTCAAATGAGACTTTGGACTTCAGACATTTGAATTGATGCTGCAACATGGTAAGAATTGGAGGACTATTGTTGGGATGGAATGATTACATTTTTTTTATGTGAGAAGGACATGAGTTTTCAAGGGACCAAGTTAGAATGCTATGGTTTGTACATGGTTTGTTTGTCCCCATCAGAACTCATATTGAGATTTGATCCCCAGAGTAGTGGTGTTGGGAGGTTGAGCTTAGTGAGAAGTGTTTGAGTCATAGGGTTGGATCCCTCATGAATGGCTTAGTACCATTTTCAATGTAGTGAGTGAGTTCTCACTCTCACAAGACTGAATTTGTTCTGGGGGAATGAGTTGTTTTTCATGAGAGTGAATTGTTATAAAGCCAGGATGCACCTTTGGTTTATTCTGTCTTCACATGTGCCCGCTTCTACTTTGACCTTCCCCACCGTGGTTTGACCCAGCACAAAAGCTCTCAGCAGAAACTAAGCAGATGCTAATGCCATGCTTCTTGTACAGCCTGCAGAACCATGAGCTAAATAAACCTCTTTTATTTGTAAATTACTCAGCTTCAGGTATTCCTTTATAGCAACACAAACAGACCAAGAAATTGGAGAATAATATTTATAAAATTATTTCAGTGAATTAAATTAGATAAAATGGACAAATTCTTTGAAAGAAATTACTGAATCAGGCATACAAAGAAGTAGAAAATCTTAGTGTCTATTTTTAAAAATTGATTTCTTAATTTAAAACTTTCACACAAAGCAAGGGATGACTTGAATGTTTACTTTCATCACATATTTAAGAAGAAAAAAATACCCCTCTACACAAATTTTTCAACAAACTCTCATAAAGGTTAACTCTGTGAGCTTTATTTCAAGAAGGAAAGTGGGAATCTACCAGAATCGTAAGAACACAGATCTCAGGGAGGGGAACAAGGGCAAACAGCCCCCATGATGGCATCCAGTTATAAAAGTGAGTGAAGCTCCAGTAGGTGAGAGAGGCAGAGAGTCTCCCTCTGTGACTCACCTTTCCACTGGGGATCTGAGGAACCCAGACTGAGGAAGAGTACGTTGTTTCTCCAAAGCCCTGGAGATAACTTGGAGAGAGGCTTAGAGACACTGTAAGGGAAAGACATTGGGAAAAGTTTCAGGCCTTTTCTCACACCCAGGACTGAGAACAGGGTACCATTTTTAATTCAGGTGCATACAAAGTCAATCAGTCTTCAGTGGCTCGGCAGCGTAGCTGTGCAGGCATTTTAGTCTTAGGCCAGATATTGGAGCACCTGCTCTAGAGCAGAGTGGGCACCTCCATAGCCAGAATTGTGGGGAAAAAAAACCTTATCAACAAACACTGAAATTGTGCTCTCCCCCATCACAGGCCTGGGTCAGGAGGGGAGTTGCTACAGCCAGTTTATCCTATGTGATGAGACTTGCAACCAGGCAGCTTAGCTACCTGGAACTAGTCTGTGTGTGTCATTGCTGGGTACCCCACCCTGCTCCCCTGTGATTGTGGTGCAGCAGAGTCTCCTCCACTCTACCTCTAGGCAGAAATCTGGGCATTTGGATCACTCATTCACCTAGTTCAGCAGTTTCATCTGCTCCATCCTTCCTGTGCAGATATCCTGGAACAGGGAGGCCCTCTCTGCTTCATGCCTAGGCAGATCTCAGGATTTTGGAGCACTTTCTAGCATGGTTCAGCACCCTGAACCACCTAACCTTCCTTGACGTAGGTCATGGTGCAGTGGGGCCCTCTCTGCTCCACATCCAGGCAGAACTCTAGACATCTGAAGCACCCATTCATCTGGCTCAGCAGCCTACCCTCCCCTACCCTTCCTGTGCAGATATTTTGATGCAGGGAGGTCCTCTCTGCTGCATACCCAAGCATTCAAAGCACCTGCTCACACAGACTGGCAACCTGTGCTGCCTCACCCTTCCTGTGCAGAGATCCAGGTACAGGGCTGACCCTCTCTGTTTTATGCCCAGGCAAATATCCAAGCATTCAGAGCACTTGCCTGCCTGATTAAGCAGCCTGAGTCACCCCATCTACCCTGTGCAGAAATCTTGGTTGGTGGGGGTGGGTTCTGCTCCACAAACAGGCAGATTTCCAGGCATTCAGAGTCCCCACTCTCCTGGATTAAGAGTTTAGGCCAACCTCTCCAATATCCCTGTGCAAAGAACTTGGAGCCAAGGGGGTTACCTAGCTCCATCCCTAGACAGAACTCTGGTCACTTGGTAGATTTCCCTCAGTGTTGGTGCTTATGTCTGCCATTGGAAGACCTATAGGTGGACCTGCCTTGTCTGGCCCCACCCACCTTGCACCCCATAACTCCCAAGGCTGAGCAGGGAATTCACACCACTGTGTACTCCATGAGTCAGCCCATTATCTGCAGCAACAGAGAGTTTCTTCCAGTAAACAAGGATCAAATATATAACCATCACATTGTCCACAACTGGCTTTTACCTATAAGTGCCATCTACTGGCTTGCAGGTTGAACCGCACAGTCTAATATAAAACCTGCAACCCATAAGTGCATAGGGCTATAGAAGCTGGGCAAAAGACCCTACCCAGAGTTCTTTAAAGTCACACCTCCTAAGGAGGGAGGGGAATGGAAAGGGAAAGAAAAAAAGAACAATAATATTATAGGGAAATGAAGAAAAAAATCCTACCTTATGAAAATAATTACAAAAATTAGAAGTGCCAGTATTGCAGAGGAGGAGGAAACAGAACAAGAATTCTACCACCATAAAAAAGGTGAATGTAATGAAATCAACACCATCAAAGGAGCACACTACCTCTCCAGCAATGGTCCCTAACCAAAACAAAAGCTTAGGTATGACAGATAAAAAATTCAAAGTATAGCTTGTAAGGAAGCTCAATGAGATGCAAGACAAGGCTGAAAATGAACACAGAGAAATTTATAAAGCAATCCAGGAAATGAAGGAAGAAATAAACATCTTACAGAGAAATCAATCAGAGTTTCTGGAATTGAGAAACTTACTTAAGGAATTATAAAGTACAATTGAAAGCTTTATCTCATAGACTGGACCAAGCAGAAGAGTTTCAGACCTTGAAAACTGGTCTTTTGAACTAACCCAGAAAAAAAAAACAAAAAGAATTTAAAAATATGAATATGGTCTTAGAGCAATATGGGATTATGTGAAGCAACCAAACTCATAAACTGCTGGCATTCCTGAGAAAGAAGGAGAAATAGTTAATAACCTGGAAAACATATTTGAGGAAATAATTTAAGACAATTTCCCTAATCTTGCTAGAGAGGTAGACATACAGATACAAGAAATCAAGAGGACACCTGACTGATGCTATAGGAAATGAACATCACCAAAGCGTATAGTCACCAGACTATCCAAGGTCTACACTAAAGAAAAAAATCTTAAAGGCAGCTAGAGAAAAAGATCAGATCACATACAAAGGGAACCCCATAAGGCCAAGTATATAGCTCAGCAGAAACCTTACATGCCAGGAGAGATTGGAGGTCTACTTTCAGCATTCTTAGAGGAAAGACAATTTTCCAACCAATAATTGTATATTCCATCAAACTAACATTTATAACTGAAGGAGAAATAAAATCTTTTATAGACAAGCAAGGGGTAAAGGAATTTATTACCACTGGGCCAGTCTTACAAGAGATCCTTAAGGGAGTTCTAAACATGAAAATCTGCTACCAAAATAGCAAACCTGAGCACATAGCCCAAGACCCTATAAAGAAACCACACAATAGAAACTACAAAACACCCCGGTAACAACTTCACAATAGAATCAAAACCTCACATAGCAATATTAGCCTTGAATGTAAATAGTCTAAATACCCTCACTTAAAAGTCACAGAGTGGCAAATTGAATAAAAAACAAAAGCCTCTGTCTGCTGTCTTCAAGAGACCCATCTCACATGTAATGCTACTGTTAGGCTCAAAGTAAAGGGTTGTAAAAGGATCTGTAACACAAATAGAAAAGAAAAAAAAGAAAGAATCACTATTCCTATATAAGATAAAATAGATTTTAAACCAACAACAGTAAAAAAAAATCACAAAGAAAGGCACTACATAATAATAAAGGGTTCAATTCAACAAGAAGACTTAACTGCCCCAAATATACATGCACTCAGCATTGGAGCACCCAGATTCATAAAACAAGTACTTTCAGACCTATAAAAAGATTTAGATACCCACTCAATAATATTGGGGGACTTCAACACCCCACTGAGAAGATTAGACAGATCATTGAGGCAGAAAACTAACAAGGAAATTCTGGACTCTTGAAAAAACCCTCAAATAATTAAGCATTGAAGGAACATACCTCAAAATAATAAGAGCCATCTATGAGAAAACTACAGCTAACATTACACTGAACATGCAAAAACTGAAATCATTCCCCTTGAGAACTAGAACAAGAAAAGGGTCCCCACTCCCATCACTCCTATTCAACATAGTATTGAAAGTCCTAGCCAGGACAATCAGGCAAGAAAAAAAAAAGGCATCCAAATAGAAAAAAAAAAAGCCATAGTCAAACTATATCTCTTTGCTGATGTGAATCCATACATAGAAAACCCTGAAGACTCTGCCAAAAGGCTCCTGGCACAGATAAAGGACTTCTGTAAAGTTTCAGGATACAAATCAATGCTCAAAAATCAGTAGCATTTCTATGCACTAAAAATCTTCAAGCTGAGAGCCAAATCAAGAATGCAATCCCATTTACAATAGCCTCAAAAAAAAAAAAAAAAAAAAAAAACAACAACTAGGACTACAGCTAACCAAGGAGGTGAAAGAGAACTGTGAAACACTGCTGAAAGAAATCACAGATGACACAAACAAATGGAAAAGCATTCCATGCTCATGGATAGGAAGAATCAATATTGTTAAAATGGTTGTACTGCCCAAAGCAATTTACAGATTCAACTCTATTCCTATCAAGCTACCAATGTCATTTTGTACAGAGCTAGAAAGAAAACTATTTTAAAATTCATATAAAACCAAAAAAAGAGCCCAAATAGCAAAAGCAATCCTAAGCAAAAAGAAAAAAGCCAAAGGAATCACATTACCTGACTTCAAACTATGCTAGAAATCTACAGTAACCAAAACAGCATTGTAATGTTATAAAAACAGACACATAGACCAATGGAACAGAATAGAGAACCCAGAAATAAAGACACACAACTACAGCCATCTGATGTTTGACAAAATTGACAAAAATGAACAATGGGGAAAGGACTCCCTATTCAGTAAATGGTGCTGGGATATCTAGCTAGCCATAAGCAAAAGAATTAAACTGAACCTTTACCTTTCACCATATACAAAAATCAACTCAGGATGGGTCAAAAATTTAAATGTAAGACTTTACACTACAATAATCCTGGAAGAAAACTTAGGAAACACCATTCTAAACATTGGCCTTGTGAAAGAATTTATGGCTAAGTTCCAAAAAGCAATTGCAACAAAAAACAAAAATTGACAAGTGGGACCTAATTAAACTGAAGAACTTCTGCACACATTGTATAAACTATCAACTGAGTAAACAGACAACCTATAGAATGTAAGATTTGCAAACTATGCATGCAACAAGGGTCTAATATCCCAAATCTATAAGGAACTGAAACAATTGAACAAGCAGAAAACAAATAACCCCTTTAAAAATGAGCAAAAGACATGAACAGGCACTTTTCAAAAGAAGACATACAAGCAGCCAACAAATATTTTAAAAGGCTCAACATCACTAATCATTAGAGACATGCAAGTCAAAACCACAAAGAGGTACCATCTCACACCAGTCAGAATGGCTACTATCAAAAAGTTAAAAAAAAAAACAAAAAAACAAAAAAACAAAACAGATGCTAGTGAAGCTGTGGAGCAATGGGAACACTTGTATCCTGTTGGTGGGCATGCAAATTACCTCAGCCACTGTAGAAAGCAGTTTGGAGATTTCTCAAAGAACTTAAAACAAACTACCATTCAACCTAGTCATCCCATTACTCAGTATGGTGTATGTACGCCACACTTTTTTGGTCTAATCCTTTTTTTTGTGGGAGGGGAGGACAGAGTCTCACTCTGTTGCCCTCTCACTCTGTTCACAAGAAAATAAATCATTCTACCAGAAAGACACATGTACTCTCACAATTTCATTGGAACACTATTCACAGTAGCAAAGGCATGGAATCAACCTACATGCCCATCAACAATGGATTACAGGCCAGGCACAGTGGCTCATGCCTGTAATCCCAGCACTTTGGGAGGTCAAGGTGGGCAGATCACCTGTGGTCATCAGTTCAAGACCAGCCTGGCCAACATGGCGAAACTCTGTCTCTACTAAAAATACAAAAATTAGCTGGGAGTCCTGGCACCCACCTGTAATCCCAGCTACTTGGGAGGCTGGGGCAGAAGAATTGCTTGAACCTGGGAGGTGGAGGCAGCAGTGAGCTGAGATCATGTCACTGCCCTTCAGCCTGAGAAGCAGAGTAAGATTCTGTCTCAAAAAAAAAAAATGGATTAGACCAAAAAAGTGTGGTATATATAGACCATGGAATACTATGTAGCCATTAAAAAAAATGAAATCACGTCCTTTGCAGCAACATGGATGCAGCTAAAGGCCATTGTCCTGAGTGAATTAATGCAGAAACAGAAAACCAAATACTGCATGTTTCACTTATAAATGGGAACTACACAATTTTAACTAACACTACTAAGTGATAGAATTGAGAATTGTACCTCTGACTCCAGACTCAGTCCTTAACTATTATAGTGTTTTTTGTGGAGACCATATGAGTGCAGAGGTGAAAATACTGACAGATATTGAAAGATGCCATTGGGTAAGTAAACTACAAGAGAGTTCAGAGAAATTAATGATAAAAATGATTATACCACTCCTCTCACTTACCTAATTTTTAAGCAAACCCATTTGGGAGGTCCTTTCTAAAAAGAAAATAAAAGAGAGAAAATGAGAATGCTCAAGTAGGTAGTACTATTGAAACAGGTTACTAAAAATGCATGTGGTATCACCAAAGAACCCGTTCTGACAGCAGATAAAATGAAATCAGGCTTTCTGTCATTATACTCAAGGATAACTGTGCCTTATTGCAAATATTTATTCCAACTGATCCATAAAATATCTTTGAATTTTGAAAGCAAAAAAAGTTAAAAATAATTTTCTTATAGGAAAATAGTTGATTATTGAACTTCATTAAAAGTTTTTAATATCCTCTCTTTGAAAGACACTGTAAAGAAAATGAAATGACAAGCCTCTGGCTGGCAGAAAATACTTATAAAACATATGTCTGATAAAGAACTTACATTCAGACTGATATGGTCTGGCTGTGTCCCTACCCAAATCTCATCTTGAATTGTAGCTCCCATAATTCCCATGTGTTATGGGAGGGACTCTTGGAGATAATTGAATCATGGGGGTGGTTTCTCCCATACTGTTCTCATGGTAGTGAATAAGTCTCATGAAACTTGATATTTTTATAAGGGGTTTCCCCTTTCGTTTGGTTCTCATTCTCTCTTGACTGCCACCATGTAAGACGTGACTTTCACCTCTGCCATTATTGTGAGGCCTTTCCAGCCATGTGGCACTGTGAGTCAATTAAACCTCTTTTTCTTTATAAGGTACCCAGTCTTGAGTATGTCTTTATCAGCAGCATGAAAATGGACTAATACAGAGACTATATAAAGAACATTTACAACTCAATAATAAAAACAGAAAGCAATGAATCAAGCTAAATAGCTGGCAAAAGGTTTAAACAAACATTTCATAAAAAGAGGTTTTATGAATGACCCAAAGCAGATGAAAAAATGTGCAGCCTCACTAGCCATTAGGAAAATGTGAATTAAAACTATGATGAGATGCCATTACATTCTGACTAGAATGGCCAAAATAAAACAAAACAGAGTACCTACCAACTGTTGGCCAGAATGTGAAATAACTTGAAACACTCGTATATTGCTGGCAATAATATGAAATGGTGCAACCACTCTATAGAACTCTGGCAGTTTTTTTTTTTTTAAGTTAAACATACACTTATCATATGATTTGACATTTTTACTCATAGGTATTACTCAAGAGTGAGGAAGTTGTATATCCAGAAGAAGAGACATACATGAATGTTGATACCAGTTTTATTTATTATGGCCAATAATTGAAAACCATTCAAATATTCATTAACAGGAAAGAGAAATTTTTTAATGTGGTATATCCAACACTGCTCAGGAATACTGCTCAGGAACAAACTACTGGTTAACACAACAAAATAGAACTTCAAAAACATTATGCTGAGTTAAAGAAGCCTCACATATAACAATACACAGTCTATAACTGTGTGTGTGTGTGTGTGTGTGTGTGTGTGTGTGTATATATATATGGCATCTATATATCTATATCTATAGATATATAGATATATAGATGCATAAAATTCTAGAAATCAACGAACTCTCTTATTGTTACCAAAAGCAGATAAGTAGCTGCTTGGAAAAAAGGGCTGGAGAGGAGAGGGTAAACTGCAAAGGGCACTAACATTGTGGTCATACAAGTGTATACATTGTCAAAACTCTAACCAAAATGTGGACTAACATGTTGCATTTTATTATATATAAATTATACCTCAATAATATTTACTTTAAAAGGCATAATGTAAAATATGTATGTTCACATACATACAATTACTAAAAAACCCTTATCTTTTTATGTGGCAGTTACTCATATTAAACTTTTTAACCCTCTCAATTCTCTCAACCCATCAGTATAGTAATAGTGGCAAGTCCAAACTTCCCTAATTCTATTCCAAATAACTGTTCTAGTTATCTGTAATTCGCCATTTAAATAGGAGTACTTGAGATAATAAAATAATTACCTAAATCACCCATCCCAATGAATGATTTAGAATTGAAGAGCCATTGCCAAACAAAAGATTGTAGATTTACAATTAACATCTAAGTATGCTGTAGTATATGTTTTTAATTTACAACAGAATCTGCCAATAATTTCCTCAAATAAGTTTCAAATTCCTAATAATGTAGAAATACATGTCATAAATACATAATATTCTTAGGTAAGATGCTATTATAGAGAAGAATTTAAAAAATTTACAGTGACCTTCACAATAAAAGAAACCAGGGGAAGCATAAAATATCTTTTAAACTCTTTGTAGACTCCTGTTTCTGTCTGCAATATTCAATAATCTGTGGTCTGAATGGCTTATGAAATTGTGAGTTTCTCATCGTTTAGCCCATACCTTAGCTGCCACCAAAAGAAAGGCCTGTCTTAACTTAGAGTTTCCTAGAATCAGAAGAAAGGAGTGACTTGAAGGATAGAAGACTCCAATCGTCTCACAAAGCATGTAGATCACTGTGTTCTGATGCAGCTCAGAAATCCATGATATGAGAATACATAGAAAGAAACTAGCATAGAGTAAAAGGAATGAGATCACAATTTTCAAGGCATTTGTATGGACCTTGGTCCTGGGGTCTCTGTGTCCTTTGTAATTGAGTTGCATTTTCTGGAGATGTTTCTGCAGGGAGAAAATTAACAGGAGAAAAGAGATGAGGGCCACAGTAAATGGTGTTAGACTGAACATAGTCATAGTGAATTTGACCGACACTGAAAATGTTGCAAAGTCACTCCTACTGAAATTCCAAGTTGTGTTTCTTTCATATCGGTCCAGCCAGTCTTTTATATGTATGTTTATTTGTATCAGATTTAAAAATAAGAAGACCAAGGTTCCTAGCAGTATCATCAGAATCACTTTGTTTACTCTCCACTTCAAATAGAGAAAAGCAGGGCTAGAGAAACTCGCTATTTTGAGCAAATGAAAGATGCTGAGGATTGTAGCAAGCCAGAGACTGAAGTGATTAGAAACTATCCAGCTAAAAATCATAATTCTTAATCCTGTTCCAGACACAAATATGGCTAGAGAATGCAGAGCTAAAAACCAACTTACTAATATTTCCCAGATTAGCCCAATTCTGGAGATTGCCAAGATAATGAGGATTTTATCAACTGAGGACAGCTCTCTTTTACTGACCCAGTCAATGCAGTTTATCAGTACTATAAATCCATTGCTCAAATTCCCAATTATGAATTCTGCAATTATTACAAGAGTGAGGATACTCGGCAGGCCACTTTCCATGTCAGAACAGAGAAAGTTCAATGTCTAATGTCACTGCTGGTTATTCACTGATCTAAAATGTTATTCATATCCTTGAGTGTCCAGTGGAGTTCTTCTTCCTCCTCCTTTTTCTGCTCCTTCTTTCATTGTTGGCTCAACGTCAAAGTAGAAATCTGTAAAGTTTGCTGATCGATATTCACATAGCTGTTCTGGTGATATCTTTATTTTTCTTCAATTTCTCTGCAGAGAAAGTTCAATGTCTAATGTCACTGCTGGTTATTCACTGATCTAAAATGCTATTCATATCCTTGAGTGTCCAGTGGAGTTCTTCTTCCTTCTCCTTTTTCTGCTCCTTCTTTCATTGTTGGCTCAACATCAAAGTAGAAATCTCTAAAGTTTGCTGATCGATCTTCACATAACTGTTCTGGTGATATCTTTATTTTTCTTCAATTTCTCTGCTGAGCCCTAGCTAAGATATTTATGTCTTCACCATGGGCAGAAATATTTCATAGATGATTATGAAGCAAAGTTAAACTCACATTTGCAACCATGCAAATAAAGATATATTCTCTTTCATTGTTTTGTACTTTTTTGCCTTGTCTGAGTGTAGAAAATTAGATTCAACCAGCTCGAGTTCTGAGGTACAAATATTATAAAATCTGATTCATAGAATATGTAGCTAAATGAAGCTTTTATGGCTAATAGCATAGCCAATGAAGATTTATAAAATACGCAAAGACAGACCTATGCTATTTCAAAAGAGTGCTCAATTTCTTGTGGAGCTAAAGCTGAATCTGGTCAATACTGTGACTAAAGAGAAACTCGTTTACAAAGCATCCATCTTTCTCATTCCCTGCCTCATCACTACTTGGCAGTGCTCACCACCATCCCTCCATAGGCACCAAATGCCTTCACATTTTATCCACTTTTCCCTTCATATTTCTTTTTTAAACTTAAAAGTGATAAAAAAACAAATTTTACAAAATCAGCAACAGCTACCAAAGAAAGCAGTACTGTATCACATCATAACTTGCAAAACTGATAACCAAGCCAAGAAACATACACTAGTTCCCCTTATCCATGAGGCATATGTCCCAAGACCTCCAGTGGATGCCTAAAACAGCAGATAGTACCAAACTCTATATACAATATATTTTTTTCCTGTATTCACCTACCTATGATAAAGTTTAATTTATAAATCAAGCACAGTAGAAGATGACAAAAATAACTAATTATAAAATAGAACAATTAAAACAATATACTATAATAAAAGTTGCCAGGGGTTGTGGCTCATCCCTGTAATCCTAGCACTTTGGGAGGTTGAGGCGGGAGGACCGCTGGAGCCTAAAAGTTTGAGATCAGCCTGGGCAACACAGGGAGACCCTGTCTCTAAAATCCATAAAAATTAAAAAAATAAAAAGTAAAAAATGTGTTTAAATGTATAGTGTGGTGTCTCTCACTCTCTCAAGATACCTTACTGTACTGTACACACCTATTTTTAGACTGTGGTTGACCTTGGGTAACTGAAACTGCAGATAAGGGGGGACTAATGTGCTCATTGTGAAGAGTCAAGTTTCCTCACCCCACCCCACTCTTTCAAAAACTACCAAAAAAAAGTGAATTACCAAAATTCTGAAAACGTGGAGACTCAAGAAAGATTGTCTAATTCAAAATTAATGTAAATAAAACACTTTGTTATCTTGATTATAGGATAATAAGTAGCCATTTAGCTGGATGAGTACAAAGCTATTTTTATTTAATAAACATATAATTTGTGAATTATGAATGCTTATATTTTATTACTCATGCAATCTTTATTGGGTGATCTACAGAGTACTAAAAAATGTACAAAATAATTGCATCATCTTTAATGATTTACAAGTTTCAATTATAACTTAAAATAGGTAGATATTTTCTATTTTGTTGTTATAATGGTATATTTGTCAAGATAGAATAGAAAATATCTCCTTTAACAGTTTGTTAGCTTTGTATATTTATGACCTTTAAATATCTAGCTATGTGGCATGTGGTCTTCCATTTGCATTCTTGACCTAGACCTGAAGAGATCTTTTATACTTTTTCATTTTAGGGTGGTCTTCCCACCTATCTAGAGAAAAGGGTTTGGGGATGCTGGTCACAACTTGATAATACCCCAAATCTGTACAAATAGGCCTGAGGGATGGTACTGTGCTTGCTGGTATAAGAAAAAATACCATAGTTTTTTAGAACTTGTGACATAACACATGACAAAGACATAGAGAATGGATAGCAGGCTTGCGGTTCTGAGCTGCATTTTCCTGGTGTGTTTCCATAAGAGAAAACATTTACAAATATGAATTTAATCAAAGAGATGTAGTCTCTCACCTCTATAAGAGAAAGAGAATAGATGCTAGGGAGCATCACAGAAAAGCTTTTCAGCAGTCTGAACTGAAAAGGAAAATGAGGCAAAGGGCAGGAAGAGGAAACAATGAAAGGTTTGAGTATGTAAAGTATTTTTTAAGTCACTGATGGATGCAGTTTGCCAATGTTGTGTTAGGATATTTGCATCTATGCTTATGATGAATATTGACATTTAATTTTCATTTCTCATATTGTGCCTATGAGAATTTGGTATTAAGATTTAGCTAACCTCATATCATTTGTTTAGAAATTTCTTTTCTCTTTTTCATTTTTGCTGCCTATTATTGTTACATATAACACATATAGAACATTTAAAAGTTTAAATGCTATAGTATAAAGTGCACGCTGATTTAAATACCTCCCATGGCAAGAAAGAGAACTTTGTAAACCCCATAACACCTTATTTGCTCCTTTCTAATCATAACCCCTATCTTCATTCCAGAAGTAACAACTATCTGCAATTCAAATCACGTTATTGTTTAACTTTGTATATTTTAATTTGAATATGTATCCCTAAGCACTAGCTTGGTTTTGCCTGGTTTTGGATTGCACATGAATGGAATAATACTGCACATAATATTTTTGAATTTAACTATTTTTGATCAATATTATGTTTTTTAAATTAATCATGTTGCATATAGAGATAGATCGTTTATTCAATTGCTGCATAGTATTAATGGAATGACAATTCAAAATTTATCTAGTCTAGTGGAAACACAAAGTTGGTTTATTTTGAGTTTGGAGACTATGATGATGACGATGCTACAAACATTCTTTAACATGTAACTTATTATTGAGTACATGAGCATACATTTCTATGATCTTGATCTGGAACCATTCTGTCGCCTATTTCTTCTGGTCTTGTTTTGGCAGTTACGATTTTTTAGATATTTGTCAGTTTCAATTATTTATGTTTTCATGTAATTTTAATTATAATATCATCTTATTAAATTTTTAATACCAACAGAATATATCCTTTAAATTCTTCATATTATTTGCTTTTCTTTTCATGATTTATCTTACCAGAAGTTTGCCTATTTTGTTAGTCTATTCAAGTCTGTCTTGGTTGATCTTTTCAGATGTATTATCTTTCATTAATTTCATCTCTTATATTGTTATTTAATTATTTTTACTTCCGTTGAGTATGTTTGCTGTTATATTCCTGGTATATGTTTTCCTCTTAGAATTTTTAAGCATTTCTCACAAGGTTTTACTATATTTTATTATACTTAATTTTAAATATTTTCTAAATTTATTGTGATTTTTCTTCCACCATAGACTATTTTTAAAATATATGTTCAAGTTTCCATTTACATAAAATTTTCTCTGCTAAAATTTATGTTATGCATATATGGTCAATTTTGATAAATGCTTTGTGTTTGCTGAAAATAATGTGTATCCTGTAGCTTTGGGGTGCAGTGTTGCACACATCTACTAGATCTATTTGTAATCATATTATTTAAATCCTATTTACCTTTTCTGAGTTTTGTCTTCTTATTCTATTATTTCTTGAGATTTAATGTTAAACTATCCTGCTATGAGTATAGGTTTATCTATGTCTTTTAGAAGTCCTGTCAACTTTTACTTTACATATTTTGATGCCATGCTGATG
>NW_026652992.1:0-18618 GCF_009828535.3 Hylobates moloch
AAAAGCAGTGTTTTGGGGCTTGTCCGTCATGAGAAGACAGGAGCCCATTGTATTGAATCAGGACAGAGTCATCTGCTCCCACACCTAATACAAAGTTAATACTCCTACCTGCCACTTCAAGAGTCGCCTGAGGCTCCTCCATCTCTCAACAGCTAATAGTCCAATGGGAGCGGAGGCAGGAAGTATCAGGCCCTCCCACTTTCGAGTCTGCTGGGCTCCGAGGATGGCTCCCTTGGAAGCACAGTGCATTTCCTTCGGCAGTGGCCGACCTCACAGAAGGCAGATTGATTTATATCCACGGCACAGTGGTCCAGAGGCACAGACTGGGACTTTCACCTTCTCACTTCCTCTGCGAGGGCCAGGGGTTAAGGGGCTGCCTCTGAAGTGGTGGAGAGCACAAGGCTGCAGCTAGAAGCTGGGCCTCTTGGGAGATTTGCTTTATTTTATGTTTTCTCTGCCCTATTCCTGTGATGGAAAACTGCACAATCCAAGTCTAAAATCTGATCCATGGGAGTCTGGAAGCCTAAGGCTGTTTTTGGCGGCTTCCTGCAGATATCGGAAGCAGGCTGAGCTGTAAAATAAACTCCTAGCAATGCCTGTCCCTTCTTGAAGTCAGGGTCAGTGTTAGTGTATTTCCTCAAAGTCTAAATTATCCATCCTTGTAAGAAGGCTAGGTTTTCATCTTTTCCCTGAGTAATTTTCCAGACTTTATAAAAATTAAAAAGCTTTATCACACTTTTTTTAAAATTACTTCAAGGAGTCAAATGATCATAATTTTTTATCCCACTTTCTATATCTCTCTATATCCCACTTTCTTCCTAATTCATTTGTCTTTTCTAGATTCTAGTTCTCTTTTGGGTCCTAGTCAGGCACTGCTGTGCCTCCTACTTGATAGGTGTCATGTCCCTGGTTGCAGGCTGCCACCCTATTAGCATGTGCTGTAGCCACTCCCATAATACACTGCTCTTCTACCATGCAGCAGGTAAACAGAAATATATGCAAATCCTGCCTGGTCAAATCATACATCAAGGTTGGCCTCTTAAATTAGTCTATGAATTTTCCCAGAACCTCTGAAAACTGTTTTAGTTTTTCCTTGCATATGGCTAATTCAGACATAGAAAAGGGTACATATACCTATATAGTGTCCCTATTATCATCTGTCACTTCCCAGAGAAGGCAAACATTCAACTTTGCCAGCTGATAAGAGGCCCCACTGCATGTTGTTCTGGTGAAGCTCGGGTGCTTCGAGAGTGGGGTTAGGTGCAGATGTACTCACTAAAGTCGGGACTATTGGTTTTAACAATGACCATTAACCCGTTGACCTAAGCTAGCTCATTAATATTATCTTTAAGAAAAAATGCTGCACTCCTAGGACATTTATACATTTTTCAGGCTTGGTGGAAGATGTCTTGCATGGCCATAAATATTCTGCAATTGTAATTTGTGGCCAGCTAAAAAATGTGGCTATTTTCAGACCATGAGTATTAACCTTCTAGATGCCTTGTGAGTACGTAGCTACTCATATTAAAATAGAGTATTCTAGTCATGTTTATTTTTTATTTATTTATTTTTTTTGAGACAGAGTCTTGCTCTGTCGCCCAGGCTGGAGTGCAGTGGTGCCATCTCCGCTCACTGCAAGCTCTGCCTCCCAGGATCACGCCATTCTCCTCCCTCAGGCTCCGAAGTAGCTGGGACTACAGGCGCCTGCCACCACGCCCGGAGAATTTTTTGTATTTTTAGTGGAGACAGGGTTTCACCATGTTAGCCAGGATGGTCTCGATCTCCTGACCTCATGATCCGCCCGCCTTGGCCTCCCAAAGTGCTGGGATTACAGGCATGAGCCACTGCGCCCGGCCTAGTCATGTTTATTAAACTAGACGCTTAGTAACCATGAGTTCCTCTAACACAAGTCTACTCCTCAAAGAGAAAATGTATTTCTCAGGAATTTTGTGCATTTTGTTTGATGGCATTTGGTATGTTTACCAAAACGGCAGAAAAGAGTGAAATTAGTCCTCAAAGATTTCTCAGGATTGGATATAAACAAAATGATTATAGTTAATATGCAAGTTGACACAGTTGATATTCAAAAGAAATCTTGTTTGAAACACAATGAAATTTTTTTTATTTTTTATTATGATTTTGAGACAGAGTCTTGGTCTGTTGCCCAGGCTGGAGTGCAGTGCACCATCTTGGCTCACTGAAACCTCTGCCTCCCAGGTTCAAGCAATTCTCCTGCCTCAGCCTCCCAAGTAGCTGGGATTACAGGCATGCATCACCACACTCAGCTAATTTTTGTATCTTTAGTAGAGATGGGGTTTCACTCTGTTGGCCAGGCTGGTCTCAAATCCCTGACAACAAGCCATCTGCCCACCTTGGCCTCCCAAATTGCTGGGATTACAGGCATGAGCCACTGCTCCCAGCCACAATGAGGTTTTAAAATAATTCTGATTTCCTGCTGTTGAGCAGGGAGCTGAGCAAATTCAACAGATCATGGGCCCAAAGTAGGAGCAGACTGAGGACCAACTCCAGAACACATGTGATTAATTACAATGGAAACCAAATCAAATTTAATAAGGCCATACCTCTTAGTTTCAAGACGTTTCCCTCATTTTGAAATGTGGTGTTATTCAGTGGGAAAGAAAAACAGTGTTTATCTCCCGAGTAAAGAACAGAGTTCCCTGCAGGGACTGACTGACTGAGAGCTATGGCTCAGGATTAAAAATCCTTCTTTTTTCCACTTATAAACTAAAAGTTAATTTCTAAGCCCCTATTGACTAAATGGACCCCTCTTCTTGGATAAGGACATTCCAAAGTTAACCTGAAAAGCTGGTTCAAGCCGTGGGTCACAACTGCCTCATTATACTCTCCTCCCTTTGGTTTTAATTTTAATTTTAATTTTTAATTTATTTTTGTGGGTACCTAGTTGGTGTACGTATTTATGGGGGTACATGACATGCTTTGATACAGGCATGTAATGAGTAATACATAATAAAAAACAGGATATCAGTCCCCTCAAGCATTTATAGCTTGTGTTATAAACAATCCAATTAAAATAGTATTTTAGTTTTTATAAAATGTATAATTAAATTATTTTTTACTATAATCATCCTGTTATGCTATCAAACACTGTCTTATTCATTCTTTCTAACAATTTTTTGTACCCATTTCACATCCCCACTAACCCCCTGTTTCCCCACTGCCCTTCCCAGCCTCTAGTAACCATCCTTATACTCTATCTCTATGATATCAATTGTTTCTAATTTTAGCACCCACAAATAAGTGAGAACATGTGACATTTGTCTTTCTGTGCCTGACTTATTTCACTTAACATAAAGACATTCAGTTCCATTTCTGTTACTGCAAATGACAGACTCTCATTCTTTCTTGTAGCTGAATAGTACTTCACTGTGTATATGGACCACATTTTCTCTATCCCATCATCTGTTGATGGACATTTAGGTCTCTTACGAATCTTGGCTATTAGCAACATTTGTTTTTGACTGACTTCTGGATAAAAGCCACCTCAACTGAGGAGAAATGATATCTCATTTTGGGTTTGATTTGCATTTCTATGATGATCAGTAATGTGGAGCACCTTTTCATTTGCCTGTTTGCCATTTGTGTGTCTTCTTTTCATAAATGTTCATTTAAGTTTTTATCCACTCTTTAACTGGACTACAATTTTTTCTATAGAATATTTTGAACTCAATATATTGTAGTGTATCAGTCTGTTTCTGCACTGCTATAAAAAACTGAGACTGGGTTATTTATTTATCTATTTATCTATTTATGTATTGAGATGAAGTCTTGCTCTGTCGCCCAGGCTGGAGTGCACTGGCATGATCTTGGTTCACTGCAATCTCCACCTCCAGGGTTCAAGCAATTCTCTCCCTCAGCCTCTTGAGTAGCTGGGATTACAGGCACCCACCACCATGCCCAGCTAAGTTTTGTATTTTTAGTAGAAACGGGGTTTCACCATGTTGGCCAGGCTGGTCTAGAACTCCTGACCTCGTGATCCACCTGCCACAGCCTCCAAAAGTGCTGGGATTACAGGCATGAGCCACTGCACCTGGCGAGACTGGGTAATTTATAAAGGAAATAGGTTTAACTGAGTCACAGTTCCACATGGCTGGTGAGGTCTCAGGAAACTTACAATCATGGCAGACAGGGAAGCAGTCACCTCTTCCATGACAGCAGGTGAGAGAGCGTGTATGTGAAGCAAAGGGGGAAGAGCCCCTTATAAAACCGTCAGATCTCGTGAGAACTCACTCATTATCAGAAGACCAGCCCGGGGGAAACCACCTCCATGATCCAATCACCTTCTACCAGGTCTCTCCCTCAGCACCTAGGGATTACAATTCAGTATGAGATTTGGGTGGGGACACAAAGCCTAACCATAGCATGTAGCTATTAATTGCTTTTCACATGGGTAATTTACAAATATTTTCTCCCATTCTGTGGGTTTTCTCTTCACTTTGTTTATTGTTTCCTTCACTTTAAAAAAGCTTTCTGACTTTCTGTAATTCCATTTGTCCATGTTTGCTTTGGTTGTCTGTGCTTATGGGGCATAATTTAAGAGATTTTTGCCCAAACCAATGCCCTAAAGAGTTTCCCCAATGTTTTCTTGTAAAAGTTTGATAGTTTGAGGAGTTAGGTTTAAGTCTTTAATTCATTTTAATTTTTGTATGTGGCAAGAAATAGGGTTCTAGTTTCATTCTTCTGCCTATGGCTTGCCAGTTTTCCCAGCCCTGTTTGTTACAGAAACTGTCTTATTTTTTGTTGTATGTTCTTGACACTTTTGTTGAAAATAAGTTTAGTTTAGCTGTATGAGCTTGTTTCTAAGTTCTCTATTTCATTCGATTTGTCTTTATGGCTGTTTTTATTCTACTGTCGTGCTGCTTTAATTACTATACCTCGATAGTGACCAGCAGGCCCCCTTGCAGAGGGCAAAGCAACGTGGAATCCGAAATCACGCTCCGGCCGCCCTGAGTGTGACTCCTGCGTGGACCGGGCTGTCCGGCTCTGGCTGCATTGCAGGGCCCAGCCTGGGGCTGTGCGGCCTGTAAACCACGCGGGTGAAACGTGGACGGCCGCCCGAGTCTCCTTGGTGTTTTGGGAAATCGCCCATTCCTTGGGAGTCGGAATTGTAAGAACCGCTCCGCAGTGAGGAGGGATGGAGGGAGTGTGGGAGGGAGGGAGGGAGGGTGGGAGGGAGGGATGGAGGGAGTGTGGGAGGGAGGGTGGGTGGGAGGGAGGGATGGAGGGTGGGCCCAGCCCTCGCCTGCACCGGGCGCCAAACAGCTCGCGTGAGTGCGGGGCTGCTGCTGCTCCCGGGGGCGGAAGACAGCTTTTCCCTCCTCATCGCTCCCTCTGTCCCTTGCTGCGTCGCTCTGTCTCCCCTTCCTTTCTTCTATCTTTCCTGCCTCTCTTCCTCCCTGTCTTTTCTCCTTTCCAACGTCCTTGCCACTGTCTTTTCCTGTCTCCATCTTTCCCTTTCTCGCTCTGTTTTTCTTCTCATCTCTACTTTTTCAACCTTATATGATTCTATTGTATCTCTGTGTTATTGTTATTTGTTGTAAATGTACTTTGCAACAAAGTACATTTCGTTAAGATATGTGCATTCCTATTTAGACACGTTATTTAGGTATGTGCATTTGTTTAATAGACATAAGGCTGTTTCAGACTTATTCTACAGCATAGTTTAAGCATAATTTTTATAAGCACTGACAACCCGAAAATTGTGGACTCACCTGCTTGTGATTTTTTTCTGTTGCACTGGTCTTGAACAAAAGCTCTAAATCTGCAATTTATATCTGTGTAGTATCATTGAATTGGCCCCATTTACTGGAGTGACAGAACACTATTTCCTGACTACGACAAGAGCTATGGGCTGTGGGGAGGTCAGGGTTAGGATGACACAGAAATAAAGGTAAGTCATTGTCTTTTTCACGTCTATAGAAAACACTAATTCCATATGAAAGTAAGACAAAATTATCTTGAAATTTAAAATTCCAAACAACACCAATGTACATTTTATTATTACATATAATGAAAATTATAAAACAACCAAATAATTAAAACAAATAATGAAAGATTGTATGACCTCAATATAAAATACAAGTAGAATATATGTTAAATATAACCAAATACACTTTATTGTAGTCTATTATGAAATCTCCATATCCTGCAATACAATATAATCAATTGAAATGTGTAAGATACAATAGGATTTAAATTTAGGATGTTTATAATGAAGAAAACATGAGGCAGGTGAATAAATGAATACAATCATTTACCATTTAATATATCATTACTTAATTTTTTTGTAAAAATATTAAAAGTAAACACCTTGCATGGTAATTTTACTATAATTATATCAAACTTTAAAATGTGTAATATTTTTCCACAGCGAGTGCTATTAATGTTTTTTGGATATTAGTACTTCGTGGGTTCAGGCTAGAAGAGTGAGTGCCTACAACCTATTCTGAAATAAAAGAGGAGCAATTTCTTGGTAAGGCAGTTCATGCCTGTAATCCCAGTGCTTTAGGAGGTCAAAGCTGGCGTATCACTTGAGATTGAGACCAACCTGGCCAATGTGACAAAACTCTGTCTCTACTAATAATACAAAAAAGCAAAAATAGCCAGGCATGGTGATACATGCCTGTAGTCCCAGCTACTTGGGAGGCTGAGGCATGAGAATCATTTGAACCCAGGAAGCGGAGGTTGCAGTGAGCTAAGATTGTGTCACTGCATTCCAGCCTGGATAACATAGCAACATGGTCTCAAAAAAAAAATTATTTTATATTTACTTTTCTTTTCTACAATCTAAAATATGCAAACTCATATGATCACATTCTAATATTTTCCTGATTACATGGAAATGCACGACTGTCATCAGACCTCCATATCTAACATGAAATATAAAATTTGTCTATAGCGTCGGCCTTTTACAAAATGCAGAGCTTACCATTCTCATTATACTGTTTAAATTTATTTCCTATGATTTCTTCATGTTCTGTCATTTATTAACACAGTGCATCTAATATTGTTGCTGCTGGTCATCTAGAAAAAGCTGAGCAGTAGCAGGTCCTTGTTCTCATTCCCAGAGCTGCATCCTCTGCTGATAGGGTCAGGGTCCTCTCAGCTCAAGCCTCATCTGATCCACTGACACGCTCAGTTACATCATGCCCAAAAAAGGGGTGAGCTTCTCTATTCAGGCCTCTATCCCCAGGACCAGACAGTGTGGCTGAGACAAGCCAACCCTCAGCAGGTAAGACTTAAGCTCCCTGGGTGGCAATGGCATAGAAGGTCTGCATCTGGGCACACAGAGGCCCCCAGATCCAAGTCAGCAGTGTGAGCTGCTCTCAGGTCAGTGGAAAATGGACCTGCTGTGCCCACACCTGGGCTAGGTCTTGATAAATAGCCTCCAACATAGCTCCAACAGAGGTCACCAAGCTTTTTCCAAGTGCCGGTCATTGGACTCGTAGGGCCCCAGACCTGTGCCACTGGCTGTGCCCAGTGCAAGCCCTCGAATATCCCCTATGGTGGGCATCACAGGTCTCCTGGATTTCACTGTAGTGCACAGCAGTAGAGGACTTTGATTTTTTTTTTTTAATGTCAAGCTGCATTCCTCTTCTGGACAGTTCTCTGCAGAGAAAGCATGTGAGACTCGCCAGAGCAGTCCCCACAGACCCTCATTTCCAGAACCTCCTGTGCACCCAGGTGAACCCCACTTGACTCTCCCACTCCTTCCTGACCACCTCAGCACTGGAATGAAGTGAGGCTGAACCCCTTATGAGTCCCCAGATATTCTCAGAGCTAAGATCTCAAAAATTTACTTGTCACTAAGAAACTCCCTTCCTGCTCAAGACATGTATAAAAGTTTCCTGATTATTTGCCCTTTGGGGCCACAAGAAACAAACAAACAACAAAAACACCACCATTACCAAGAAAAAACACCAAGATTCTACCTGCTCTGTCTTGGCAGCTGTCCTTGGAACTGATTTTTCTTTTCCTGAAGTTTCCCCAATATGAGGTGGACTCTGGTTCTGTGAATACAATGAGAGTTTGAGAAAGTGCCTCCAACTGAACACCCTGAAATTCCTAGTCCATCCTGGACTCACAGGAGCTCAGGTTGCCACCAACCCCAGCTCTCTTCTGTTCTCCAGTGTCCAGGATCTGTACAGCCCTGGCTGCCCAGGAGCTCCCAGTAGCTCCCAGTTTCCTTGCCAGGGGAGCCTGTGTTGCTGCCCTGCCCCTTCTCACCTTCAAAGAGCCAAATCTTACCTAATCTAGCAGTGCTGTTTCTGGCTTTGGGCTTGGTCTCCTGGGACTTCTCCTCCTCTTTTGGATTTTTGGATTTGGCTCTAATCGTACTGCAAAAGAAAGCTCAGGCGACTCACCTCTCCCTGGGCAGGGTCCCATAGTCTATCTCTGATGCATTTTTGCGGATCAGTCTTTCAAGCGAAGCTCTTTTGCCAGCGTCATGAGTGAGCACGTTTCTCAAAGTCCCCTGAGGGCGCTAAGCCATTTCCCATCCCCAATCTCAAAATAAAACCCTACCAAAGACACGTAGCTCAGTATCCCTGATTCCAACCCTCCTTCCAGCCTCCGTAGGAGCAGCCCAAGGCCTTACCTTGCCTTCGTATGTGCAACTCACCAAAATTGAATTGATTAGATCAGAGCCGGATGTAGCCTAATCGGTCCCTATTTCCTGAAGTAGCAAAAAGTCTAGGTGGAAAAACTTTCCCCCTTTCTCACCCTGCCTGAGTCATCCTGGGAGCGCCACTGTGTTCTGTGGAATTTACCCGGCCTCCCTGGTAAAAATGGACTTGGTCCCAAACAGGTCACCCAACTGACGACAAGAAAAACAGCCTGGATGCTGAACATCGGCTCCTGTCTTCACACCGCAGACACCACCTGAATCCCGTCAAAGCCCGCACTGTTTCTCCACATCCACCAGCAAGACGTGCTCCGGGGCGGACTCTCAGCACTGCCTCAGTGAGACCGGGCAAGGCGCGGTGGAGCGCGGGGTTCAGAACAGCTGCCGCATCCCTTCCTCCTGCGGCGGAGTCTGCCCCTGCAGGTCGGAGCCCTCAAACTGTAGAACGGTGAGTTCATGTCCCAGCAAGTGTCCCCTAAAAGGACCTTCTCGTCTCCCCCTCTGCCGAGGAAAGCATGCAGCAATGAGACCTTCTGCGTTAGGGAGTGCTCAGCCTCCGGCCCCACATGACTCGATTGACTGATGAACTGATGCCCTGAGGAGGACAGAGACGCGGGGAAGGTAGTGGGCTGTGGGTGAATCTGTTTTCCCAGCTGTGCTGCCTGTGCAAATAGTGGAACCAACAAAAAAAAATTAGTGGTCGACAGACACTGCCTAATGAAATTGTCTGAATTTAAATGGAACTTATCATAAAATCATCATATAATATCATATCATATAAAATTTATTTGACATATAAATAAATTTTGATATACTATGATATCATAATATTGTATAAAATTTTATCAGGTAATTTTATAAGAAAGTTAAATTTTGTAGTAACATTAACATCTAAACTTAATAGAAAGCTAGAAAAATTATCTGCTCTTGTTTAAATGACTGCTTTTTGGATAACTCTGTAAGGGGTCTGAAGAGGGGCTGCTACTTACTTGATAAGACTTCGACTCCTAAATCCTCGCTGTTTTTAACCAGTGCCCTCCCAAGATACGAGAATGTTTTACCCTAAGAAAGCATGTTCATAGATACCATAATAGGAATTTTGTTCATTTTAGTTAAATTATTATAACATATTGGTTATTAATAGTTTATGTACTACTACTCTCCCCTAAATTTTATTTTGAAATCTCTAGTGTAACAGTCTTCCTTCCTTCCTTCCTTCCCTCCCTCCATCCCTCCCTCCCTCCCCAGTTTGGCCAGAAAGTGTTTAGGTTACACATAAACCATCACTGTAACAGTCTTCCTTCCTTCCTTCCTTCCTTCCTTCCTTCCTTCCTTCCTTCCTTCCTTCCCTCCCTCCCTCCTTCCTTCCTTCCTTCCTTCCTTCCTTCCTTCCTTCCTTCCTTCCCTCCCTCCCCAGTTTGACCAGAAAGTGTTTAGGTTACACATAAACCATCATTGACTAGAGACTGTTCATTTGAATTTAGGTGATGCCCTATGTCTATTCACAGTGTGTGTAGATATTTAAAATTACACTCAGCTTGGGAGAAAAGAACATTGAGTAGTGGGAAAAAGTCTCACCCACAGCTGTTATACAAATGTACAGACAATGTCTGGAGAAGAGAGCATGTTTTCGAATATTTTCATCTCTTTGTCAGTCTCTGCCAAATAGACCCTCAGGGGCTCTGTGTCTTGGATGAACACTCCCCTGAGGGCTTGGAGACATCCACAGTATGAGTTAACCACCCACTGCAGATTTAATAAGTGTTCAAATAAATGAGATTGAATGAAAAATAAAACACCTCAATCTGACTGTTCTTTTATGCTTTTCTCCCAGATGTGCACTGATCCATTACTTAGAACAAACTTGGACTATAAATTCTTGCATTTATATATGCTGGGAGTTCTGTGAGTCAGACTTCCCTTGAATAATTTTAAGAGTATCTTGGGGGTAAAAGAGATGAAAAATTACATGTTCTTCTGGAGACTAGTATTGTATCAGTTATTATTACTGGACTTCATTCTCCTTCTACCAGTCTCTCCCCTGTGACCATTTTTATTACACAATTGTTATTATTATTATTTAACTTTCTGAGTACTAAGTGTGTGCTATGGTGTAGTACGTGACGCAAATAAGACATCCTTCCTTCTCGGAGTTTCCAATGTAAGTCATCAAGTTCAATATTTAGTCATTAGTGTTCTTTTATGTATACACATACAAGTACACACACTACACAAAGTACAAATATAGATGTATCTGTGCCAATAAATTAAATAACTGCCAACTTATCCACTATTCTCTGCCTAAAAAGGACAATTTTTTTAAAAAGCATACATGACAAGTCTTTAATAGCAATTTTAAATCACAGAAACTATTTTTATATTTCTATTTCTTATACAGAATTCAAAGTAATTAAAGAATTTCGTGATTTTTCTCTATAGATGGCCTTTGGTATTACTACCACATATTACCAAAGTGCCTCATCTATCAGACAGTCTCTTCTGATCGTTTAAAACTAGAAAACTGGACAACGCAAAGGCTTTAGCAGATAACTGAAGTGGACTGGTAAACTAATACACATGAACTTCATAGAATTTGGATCTAGATTGAATGTCTATCAAGACTGTTAGAGGAGGAGTATTTGTATAATTGATTAATAGACCAAGAAAAGACACCATTTGGTAGAGCTTTTACATATTAATTGGCTAGTACAGGGGCTCATGTGAGGTGTATGTGCCCAAACGTATGTTTTATTTTCCTAGTAATTAGTAGGGTCAAATGGACTTTATTAAAACTAGTCTAGATGTCAGGCAAGCAAAGAGAAGTAGTGGGTCATATGGTTATAAGAGCGGATAGACGGCCAGGCGCGGTGGCTCACGCCTGTAATCCCAGCACTTTGGGAGGCCGAGGCGGGCGGATCATGAGGTCAGGAGATCGAGACCATCCTGGCGAACACAGTGAAACACCGTGTTTACTAAAAATACAAAACATTAGCCGGACGTGGTGGCGGGCGCCTGTAGTCCCAGCTACTCGGGAGGCGGAGGCAGGAGAATGGCGTGAACCCAGGAGGTGGAGCTTGCAGTGAGCTGAGATCTCACCACTGCACTCCAGCCTGGGCGACAGAGTGAGACTCCGTCTCAAAAAAATATATAAATAAATAAATAAATAATAAAAATTAATTAATTAATTAATATAAAAATAAAAAATGTTGAAGTCAGGCAGATTATAAAGCTATCCTATAATTTATGTGTCCTTTTGTCAATTATTTCAAATATGTATTTAAGTATTATAGCCTTTTTCCTACAAACATATTTTATATATATATATATATATATATATATATATATCCAATATGTAAAACAAATAAAAAATGGAGTTTTTCTGATGAACACAGAAGAGGCAACTGGAAAGACACTTCCCCAGTTTCCTTCTCATATAACTTGACTGATCCTGCAACACCTCTACGGAATGTCATTGTTCCTTAGAACAGTACAAAACCCACCATCATATTGTTGTTTCTGAACTGTACCCATTTCTTTATATGCCTCTTTCTGAACCATTTTCTTATCAAGACTGATGGTTCTGTGTTACTGCATGAAAAGAATACACAAGAAAGAACTGCATTCCACTGCTATTTGAATTTGCTTATGCTCATGCAATTGATGTATTGCGGGCGAACAGAAATCCGACTTTCCCTTTTGCTTTGCTGTACTAAGCCACCCACGCTTTAGCCTATGTAGAGTTGTGTTAAAAGAAAAATCTTAAATTTAACAGAATTTAATCAAGCAAAGAACAATTCACAAATTGGGCAGCCCCTGAACCAAAATAGGTTCAGAGATGATCCAGTGCTGTCTCTCGGTCAAAGAAGATTCACGGGTAGAAAAAGGAAAGTGACATGGAGAAAATGGAAGTGAAGTACCAAAACAGACAATTTGGCTTTGCCTTATTTTAACAGTTTTAACAGTTGGCCGTCTTCGTTGGCTGAAACTCGGTGATTGGCACAAGAGTAAGTTACAGTCTGTTTACACATTCAGTTAGATATAGTTCACTATGTACAAAGAAATCACCAGGCTGAATTGAAAATATGTAAGGAGGCAGCGTTAGGTTAAACTTAACAGTTGTATTAAGTTAGCCATCAGATCAGAATTAGCATTTTCTTCCTTTTACTTAAATTCTTCTTCACTGTTTTATTATCAGTGTCTTTTGGGCTTTTCATCTACTTGTGTAAAACTCTGCGTTGATGCTTTAGTGCTCTCAGTATCTTCCCATGTTCTTGACATCCTGACCCCGATACTTATAAGTAATATAAAAGGTGCCCTTCTTGGATTTCAGGTGTCCTGAAAGAGGACACTGTCATCTTGCTCAACCGTCATCGAGAATGCTTCAGGAAACGGCCTTTTGCTGTCCTATCTTTACCTAACACCCATTTCTCTTTCAGCAATTTAGTGTGCTGAAATAGCCAGATGCTGTTATTTACTCTATCCTTAAGCAGAAGAAATATCTTTATTTTTTAAATTATTTTTTATATATTAAAAAATCCCAAAATACAAAAAATAATTTTTCCAGGTTTGCTTCAGTTTTCTTTTATAACAAAATGATAGAGATACAGATAAGAATTACACATTCCATTCTTTCCTCTTAGAGATCACCTCTTAACTATAGCCTCTTATTAAGATGGTTTGATACATTCCCGTTCATGTTTTCATACATTCATACACATATGCATATTCCTCAAATATATATTACTGTTTTGTATGAGGAAAATGTTTGTAAATTGAATATAAATGTATATATAAATATATATAAATATAATTTTTAAGATATCTGCATTGTAGGCAATCATCTTTTTTAATTTTTCATTCACAAATGTTATTTCCAAAATGTAGCCGTCTCTTACCTACTACTAATTTTTCTCCTGTTTTCTGTGTTTCTATGGGTTTGTATTTTTAAATTGTTGCCATTATGACTATTGTTATTATTATTCATTTTCTATTAGCTAAGTGAAGGTTTTGGGGCAGTATGAAATAAATATGTCAAAGTTATCACATTTTTCTGTTATTATTTTTAATGGAAGATAATAAATTTTAATTTTTTCTTCAATGATTTTGATCTGTTCAGTTTTTTCTAAGCACTTTACATAAATTTATAGGTTACTTAACATTCTTTATTATTTTGTCCATTTTGGGTGGGGGTTGGGAATGAGGAGATTGAAGTAGAAAGAAATCCAATGCCTTGACTAGGGTCCTGTTGGCAATGGGAGCAGGAGTTGGAACAAAACCATCTCCTCCAGAGCCCATGTGCCCCACCGCTTACTTCCCTCCCTCCCTGGCTGCTACTGAGAAAATAACTCCCACTGAGAAAGTGTCTGATGACACTTTCAAGACTAACTTTTAAGAAAATTTCGGAAGAAATTCTTGAATTTAATAAAATATTGTACAAGATAGACTTACAGCTACTTTTAAAGTTCTAGGTTGTAAGACTTTGGAAACACTTGCTTTTATGCACTACAGAGAAAGAGCCCATTCCAGTTCCTCCTCTCTGCTTTGCAAACTCTCTGTTTTTTGCTCACTTTTCTCCTAATTACTGTAAATCCTCTCCTTGGCAAGATGCAGTTTCTCACCCTACAGTATCACACACACATTAGCCTGCTGGTTACTTCTTACCTTGCTATAATCCCAGTGAACTAGAATTTCGATGTGATGTGATATGAAAGAAATGAGGAAGAAAAGAAAAATTTTAAAAAGCACATCATTATTTTTGGATACTACATCTGTCTGTTGCCAACTTAGAATTATGAAATATAATGAACATGTAAAGGTCTTGACTTGTGTTTCTCAATTTATTCTTAAACCTCTTTATTCATCTTCTCTAATTGCAGTCCTTGATAACCTTGAGCAGCAAAAATGAAGAGAATGCAAACAGAAGGGCTGAGAGAAAAAAACCTCTTCTAACCACTGCTCCTTAATTTCCCAGGATCCACATTCTCATCCTTACCATTCCTTTAATCGTTTTCCTTTTATACACTTTATATGTTAAATGGAGTCTTACGAACTCTCTTGGAAATCTAATCACTATTTTTTAAGGAAATATATTTTTAGCTCAAAACTTCATTTTCAAACATAACCAGTTTGAAGGTTGAGAACAGATTACAGCTAAACAGATTATACACACGCACACATTCTGGATTTATTGTATTTATGTGTTGTAATCACCATCTTGCATCTAAGGTCCTGATATCTTGGAAGAAAAATGAAATATGAATTTGGAGATAAGAGATTGTTGGTCTTGTATTTATATTATCTAAAACAACTCATGCAGAACTGGTAAGAAGTTGCTTATGTTCACATAGAAGGGAAACGTGGGGTCAGAGCCCCCACACAGTCCCCACTGTGGTACTGCCTAGTGGAGCTGTGGGAAGAGAGCCACCCTCCTCCAGACCCTGGAATGGCAGATCTACTGACAGCTTGCACTGTGTTCCTGGAAAAGCTGCAGAAACTCAACCCAGGGGGGTTCGCAAAGCCCTGCAAAGCCACAGGGACAGAGTCGCCCAAGGTCCTGGGAGCCCACCTCTTGCATCAGAGTGGCCTGGATGTGAGACATGGGGCCAAAGAAGATCATTCTGGAGCTTCAAGAATTGACTGCCCTGCTGGATTTCAGACTTGCATGAGGCCTGTGACCTCTTTGCTTTGGCCAATTTCTCCCATTTGGAATGGGTGTATTTATCTAATGCCTATACCCCTATCGGGGGACCTGCCCTGATAATCACGTAGGTTCTTTTCTATTTTCCTAAGCGTCGGCTGACTTGAGAAATAAAAGGACAGAGTACAAAGAGAGAAATTTTAAAGCTGGGCGTCCAGGGGAGACATCACACATTGGTAGGATCCGTGATGCCCCACAAGCCACAAAACCCAGCAAGTTTTTATTAGGGATTTTCAAAAGGGGAGGGAGTGTGCAAATAGGTGTGGGTGACAGACATCAAGTACTTAACAGGGTAATAGAATCTCACAAGGCAAGTGGAGGCAGGGCGAGATCACAGGACCACAGGACTGAGGCGAAATAAAAATTGCTAATGAAGTTTTGGGCACCACTGTCATTGATAACATCTTATCAGGAGACAGGGTTTTGAGATCAACCGGTCTGACCAAAATTTATTAGGTGGGAATTTCCTCTTCCTAATAAGCCTGGGAGCGCTATGGGAGACTGGGGTTTATTTCACCTCTGCAATCTCGACCATAAGAGACAGGTATGCCCCGGGGGGTGCCAGTTCAGAGACCTACCCCTAGGTGCGCATTCTCTTTCTCAGGGACATTCCATGCCGAGAAAAGGAATTCAGCGATATTTCTCCCATTTGCTTTTGAAAGAAGAGAAATATGGCTCTGTTCTGCCAGGCTCACCGGCGATCAGAGTTTAAGGTTATCTCTCTTATTCCCTGAACAATTGCTGTTATCCTGTTCTTTTTTCAGGGTGCCCATATTTCATATTGCTCAAACACACAGGCTGTACAATTTTGTAGTTAACACAATTATTACAGGGTCCTGGAACGATATACATTCTCCTCGGCTGACAGGATTAAGAGATTAAAGTAAAGACGGGCACAGGAAATCACAAGGGTATTGATTGGGGAAGTGATAAGTGTCCATGAAGTCTTTACAATTTATGTTTAGAGACTGCAGTAAAGACAGGCATAAGAAATTACAAAAGTATTAATTTGGGGAACTAATAAATGTCCATAAAATCTTCACAATCCATGTTCTTCTGCCATGGCTTCAGCTGATCCCTCCATTTGGGGTCGCTGACTTCCCACAACATACCCCCATTGTATCTAGGAAGTAAATAACTTGCTTTTAATTTTACAGACTCATAGGCAGAAGAAATTTGCCTTATCTCAGATTAGACTTTGGACTGTGGACTTTTGAGTCAACGCTGAAACGAGTTAAGACTTTAGGGGACTGTTGGAAGGGCGTGATTGTGTTTCAAAATGTGAGGACGTGAGATTTGGGAGGGGCCGGGGCAAAATGATATGGTTTGACTGTGTCCCCACCCAAATCTCATCTTGAATTGTAGCTCCCATAATGCCCATGTGTCATGGGAGGGACCTGGTGGGAGGGAACTGAATCATGGGGGTGGGTTTTTCCCATGCTGTTCTCATGACAGTGAGTAAGTCTCAGGAGAGCCGATGGTTTTATAATGAGCAGTTCCCCTGCTCAAGCTCTCTTGCCTGCTACCATGTGAGACATGACTTTACTTCTCCTTTGCCTCCTGCCATGATGGTGAGGCCTCCCCAGCCATGTGGAACTGTGAGTCAATTAAACCTGTTTCCTTTATAAATTACCCAGTCTTGGGTACATACTTATTAACAGTATGAGAAAGGACTAATAAAACAGACAACCTACAGAATGGGAGAAATATTCACAAACTATTCATCCAACAAAGGACTAATATCCACTATTTACAAGGAACTTAAGTCAACAAGCAAAAAACCAGTAACCCCATTAAAAAATGGTCAAAGAACATGAACAGACACTATTGAAAGGAAGACATACAAACAGCCATCAAACATATGAAAAGATGCTAATCATCACTAATCATCAGAGAAATGCAAATCAAAACCATAATGAGATACAATCTCATACCAGTCAGAATGGCTTTTGGTTAAATGGTCAAAACATAACAGCTGCTGGTGGGGCTGCAGAGAAAAGGGAATTCTTGTACACTGTTGGTGGGAATGTGAATTAGTTTAGTCACTGTAGAAAGCAGTTTGCAGATTTCTTAAAGAACTCAGAGCTGAACTACCATGTGACCCAGCAACCCCATTACTGGATATACACCCAAAGGAAAATACATTGTTCCACTGAAAAGATACATACACCCATACATTCATTGCAACACTAGTCACAATAGCAAAGACATGCAACCAAACCAAGTGCCCATCAACAGTGGATTGGATAAAGAAAATGTGGTACATATGCAACATGTAATACTACAGAGCCATAAAGAAGAACAAGTCTATGTTATTTGTAGCAACATGGATGCAGCCAGAGGCCATTACCCTAAGTGAACTAAAGCAGAAACAGAAAACCAAATACCATGTGTTCTCACTTATAAGTGGGAACTAAACATTGGGTATACATGGTTATAAAGATGGGGACAACTGACGCTGGGGATACCAGAGGAGAGACTGAGAAACTACTTATTCCCGGGTGATGGGTTCGATCATACTCCAAACCTGAGCATCACACCATATATCTTTGTAACAAACCTGCACATGTACCCCTGGAATATAAAATAAAAGTTGAAATTTAAAAAGAAAAGAATGAAAAATAAGAGGGGAAGAGAGGTAACAAAAAATAATGAGTGCCCTTATAGGAAATTAAAATCTGATTTAAAAAACTGTATTAATTAAAAATCATGATAATAGAGTAAGCTTTTGTTAAACTTATTTTTTAAGTGTCATTTGGATCAGTGAATAAAGAATTATTATATATTACTTTTAAAAATTCAATTATATATTTGAAATATATCGTTATAATTTGAACTTACATTTAATATAAAAATAATTTCCAGATGGACACAATAGTTAACTGTAATCAAATAAAAATGAAATAACTCAAAGACAAATACTTGTTAAAATCTCATGGTGGAAAAATATTTAATAAATAAGAAAGTTTCAAGACATTTGCCCAGTAATTCCAATCTACATAAATTTTTAAAAAACAAATACTTCTGAGTGAAGATATTTATAAAATTTTAGAAGAAAATAATTAAAAGTAATGTAAATGCCTAATAATGAAGAAATGGCTAAATATATAGGACATTAATATGGTAGAATTGCATCAAATGTTATGTAACCATTAAAATGTATTTTGAAAAATGTTGAATGAAGCCAAAAGAACAAAGCTGGAGGCATCACACTACCTGACTTTAAACTATACTACAAGGCTACAGTAACCAAAACAGC
>NW_026652993.1:0-18576 GCF_009828535.3 Hylobates moloch
GCCCTTGTTACTGTCCCTCACCTAGAAAATGGGTGTAATAACAAAACAATTCGCGGTAGATGGCAAGATCTACGTACTGCGTAGGGCTGGTCTCTCTGCACTCACACTGTCCAGCAGTGGGCCCCGGGGCCTTGGCCAGAGCGCAGTAGGGCAATGAGAAAGGGGTGGCTTTCCGAAACCTACACGAGGCCCATTCTGGGTGGGTTTGGGTGGCGGTGCCTTGCCTGCGAGGTGGGCGGGGCAACTTTCTACTAAATTGTCTAACACTGCAAGTAATGGCAGCCCTTACCCAGGGAGCCAGGAGGCTGGGCCAGGAACACCCCCCGTTGCCCGGCTTCAGGGAAGAAAGTGGGGAAGACAACAGATTTGGGAGAAGGAAACAGGAGGTTTTCTCCCAGTCTCCCTCACGCTGCCTCAGTCATGGCCATTGCTAAGACTCACAGAGCCCAACTGTGCAAGGCCCTGCACTTTGCATTCTTCTCATCCAACCCCACAACAACCCAAGGAGACACATAATATCCCCATTTTACACGTGGCAGAACTGAGGTTCTACATGGCCAAGTGACTTGTTCAGTGCCATACAGCTGGTAGTACTGAAGCCAGGATTCAAATCCAGTTTTCCCACTCTAAAGTCTAAGGCACAGACCGAATGTAGTGACTCATGCCTGTAATCATAGCACTTTGGAGGCTGAGAGGGCAAATCATTTGAGCTCCCAAGTTCAGGACCAGCCTGGGCAACATGGCAAAACCCTGTCTCTACAAAAAAAAAAAATACAAAAATTAGCAGAGCATGGTGGCACACACCTGTAATCCCAGCTATTCGGGAGGCCGAGGTGGGAGGATCGCTTAAGCCTGGGAGGTGGAGGTTGCACTGAGTAGAGATACACCACTGCACTCCTGCCTGGGCAATAGAGCCAGACCTTGTCTCAAAAAAAAAAAAAAAATCTGAGACACAAAAAAGCAACACCAAATCCAGGGGCCCTGCTTCACGAAGCATCAGGACTAACTAGATTTTATTGGTCAATAGATGCAAACAACTGATTTAGAGCAAACTTCCCCTCCAGTAAATCAAGCTCCAAATCAAACAAAGCTAGGGGTCAAAGCGCCTCCATCCTGGTTGGTCCTGCTCCGAGGGCAGCCCAGCCCCCCATTTCCCCAGCCCCCCATCTCTCTAGTTTCTCTCAAGAAGCCAGCGCCACTCCCTGTATGCACCTCTAGTGTAGGGTTATCTGGAGCTTTAGGTTCAAAGGAAAGAGTGAGGTCTGCTGCTCCCTTCCTCCCTCCTACCCTGTTCCTCACCAACTCCTGGACGGTCCCCGCCATGGGGTTGAGAACTGGGGCTATGCTGGGATGTGTCCGAGACACTGATCGTGGTGGCCAGAGAGACACCGAGGGAGACTGCTCTGCCACCAGGGAGCTGACATGAGGAAGGAGCCCCAGACTAAAAACACTGAGTCTCAGGAGACTTGGGAGGTGGCCGCAGGGATAACCCAACCCTCCAATTAACGTGCCTGAGCCAGTCTCCTCCTACGTCTGGAACTTTAGGAGAGCTGCCCACAGCAGAATGACTCGGCAAGGAGAAGGGCTTGTCGGGTCTAGCTGGGAGCGGAGGTGGGCCAGGCTGCCAGAGGGAGGCTCTGGGTGGTGCCCTTAAGAGTCTCCGTCATGAGCTGTTTTGCACTGTGAGGTAAGCAAGAGGGCAAGGAAGGCCATTGCTGGGGAATGGGCCACCTGGCTCACACCTGCAGGCAGCTGCTAAGCCAAGAGTGGGTGGGTGCTGCTGAGGGATTGGGCTTCTAGTATGTTTTTATTTTTTTATCTTTTTGAGATGGAGTTTCGTGCTCGTTGCCCAGGCTGGAGTGCAGTGGTGCAATCTCGGCTCACTGCAACCTCTGCCTCCCGGGTTCAAGCGATTCTCCTGCCTTTGCCTCCCTAATAGTTGGGATTACAGACACCCGCCACCATGCCCAGCTAATTTTTTGTATTTTTAGTAGAGACAGGGTTTCGTCATGTTAGCCAGGCTGGTTTTGAACTCCCAGCCTCAAGCAATCCACTCATCTCGGCCTCCCAAAGTGCTAGGATTACAGGCGTGAGCCACTGCGTACACCTTGTTTTTAAATAAAGCAGTTTTTAAAACTACTGTTGCAACCTTTTAGAGGGAGGTAAACTGAATATGGTTGATTTTGAATGACTATTTTTTTGTTTTATGAAAGAGGATAATAATAGAATAGAAAATATGAGAATGTTTGGCCGGGCGCGGTGGCTCACACCTGTAATCCCAGCACTTTGGGAGGCCGAGGCAGGCGGATCACCTGAGGTCGGGAGTTTGATACCAGTCTGACCAACATGGAGAAACCTCTCTCTACTTAAAAAACAACAAAAAAACAAAAAAAAACAAAATTAGCCGGGCGTGGTGGCACATGCCTGTAATCCCAGCTACTCGGGAGGTTGAGGCAGGAGAATCACTTGAACCCGGTAGGCGGAGGCTGTGGTGAGCCGAGATCGCGCCATTGCACTCCAGCCTGGGCAACAAGAGCAAAACTCCATTTCAAAAAAAAAAAAAAAAGAAAAAAAAGGCCCACAGGCAATATGATGCTCTGTTCTGGACATACCTCTAATGTAATTACTCTCAGATTATGCTGGGAGTTATTTGTTAAACTTGTCTCTTGCACAAACACCTAGTAGGCTCCTAGAGGACAGAGACAATGTTCTATTCATCTTCAAAGCACATATTCAAATATCAAAAAAGACCATGCACAAAAAATTAGCTCTTAAAGCATTTTCAACAATAATTACATGACAGCTTTTCAGAACTGATAGAAATAAAGGTTTGAAACATCTAGTTTTAAAGCAGAGTATTTACTCTAGGGTGCAAATAAGCTTCTGGATTTAATAGGCTGGTATTATAGAGATTATGTGTTTACACTCCCAGTAAGAAGAACTAGTAACTGTCACCTACTCTGTACTCAGTTTCTATGTGGAGAAACTGAGGCTCTCAGAAGTTGAGTAATTTCCACACCATCACACATGTAGAAACAGGTGAAGCTAGGATGTGGTAGAGTCAGGTATGACTATAAAGTCCACGTTCTTTCTGCATTATTAAGCAGCCATTAGATATTATCTTTATCTGTGCCACTCTGTACGATAAGCGTAATTCTGATTTGTAGAGGGCTTTCATAAAGTACAAACAATATGATCAATGTGAAAGTACTCTGAAAAGTATAAAGTGTTCTACAAATAATGAAAGACTACATACTTTTTAAAAAGTTATCATCTATGTATCTTTCTAATTTGCCTGACTCTCAAACTCATTTTAAAGGAGTCAGGTTGGCGTTACCCCCCATTTTAATAGATGAAGGGGGTATAAAACTCAGAGAGGGCAACTTGAGTGACAAAGACAGACTAGATTCTAAATCTTTTCTTCTGTTTTTATTTCTAATACATCCTAACGCATCTAAATGTAAAGTAGTGGATCTTTTAAGAATACGTATTCACTTAATATGTTGAAATTGGGTTATATGTTAGTATGGATTTTAAATTTTACTTGGGGACAGATATTTTAGTCAATTATTTTAATTTTATAATGTACATATTATACTTGACTAATTAGGAACACACTTATTCTGGAAAACGAGGTACGCTCATCGGCTTCTCACGTAACAACAAAAATGGTAAAACTATCTTTCGTGAACTTCTGTAGTGTATTTAAAACCTAAAGTGAAGCTATGCAGAATAAATAGGTCTTTTTTGTGTGTATCCTCAATAAATACCCTCATTTAAAAAAAAAAAAAAAACTTGTTCCTTAGTTTGCTGTCTCAGAGAAATATGAGGTAACACTAAAAACATGAACAGCTAAGATTATGTGCTAGTACTTGACATGCATTAAGCATCCTCTCGATCACTGTAAACCACCTCAAGTTAGTACTCCTGTCTATCTTCAGTGTTACAGATGAGTAAATGGAAGCTCACTGTGGTTAAAGTAAAGTGTGTAGTTACATAGGTTAAGTGGTAGGACTGGAATTCCAACCCCAGGTCATTCTGACTTTAAAATGTATATTTTTATAAGACTATGCAAGATCTCAACAATTTTCAAATGTAGTGGGATGCTAAGTTAAGGTTGCTGGGAGTAAATAAATGAGAGAATTCTGAATAGGAAAAGACAGGCTCCCAAATGAATATAAAGAGACTGGTACAAATTCTCAAAGGATTCCAGAAAACTATTTTAACACCAAAAAATTGACTGAAGTGAGAAGAGTAAAATAAACTTTCAAATCTACTTAAAAAAAAAAAACTGTACTAATAAACTCTACATATTTGGAAAGATGTTACATTATTACGATGCTGTAATAACCCTTGAACTGTTTGCTCAGAATTATATTTTATTTATAAATTCAATTTTTTCCTGCGATATAGAGAGAATATCCATTTGGATTCATCTATTCATTGTTGGTTTTATGACTTAATTTTTAATTATTTTCATAGTCAAAAATTATACGGTAGTATTATTACAATGATTACAATTCAGTCTTATTACAGTAAGGCTGGAATCATTATAACATTGTAATTTCCCCTAGAATCCTTGGTTGTATGGATGTTCCTACTGACTTCACTTTTTAGGAGAGGGGAAGGGCACTGAGATGTGAATAATCACAGTTGATATCTCATTTTTTCCCCAATGGAGATTATTTTGAAACTGTTTACACAGCAAACGTATGTTTATCCAGATTTTAGGCTACAGATCAATAACGGCAAAAAAAATCTATGGGTTCATTTATTTACACTTTAAATGAGATCGTGATCTTTCACACCAAAGATCTTTATTATTATCTTTAATACTACTACCATTATTTTGACTTTGGAGAACTGTTGGAAGGGCAGTTAATGTCTCAAGCCACCCTTGGAAGTAGTAAAGCTTTGGAAACTAAAAATGATTACACTCTCTCACATGTGGCTATTATTTTTAAACTGTTACACATAATTTTTTAAAAGTAAAATTGTACAACAGATTTACAGAAAAGTTGTGAAGATAGCACAGAGCATTCCCATATACTCCAGATATGTTGGCTATTATTTTTACCTAATAAATGTGAAGTGTGTTATCTAATCAAATAATATAAGAATGAATATTTCCAAAGAAGATAAATATATAACAGGAAACAAAGTGTTAAATAAAATGATACACTGGTACAAGATCAGGAGTACAATGATTTTTACTAACTTTAGAAGAATAAAGTTTTCTAAAGTAAAAATGTTTAAAAACTGTTTTAAGCAGATTTCTAAGTACAAAGGCATGAAAACAAATCTAAGGTTCAATATTATGAAGTTCACTGTGTCCCATTTCACAGACAACCTAACAAAATGGCAAATCTTGACTCCACTTATATTAAATCCCAAATGTTTAAGTCCCTAAAACTACTAACTGAAGCCCAAGGTAAATTACCAAATTACAAAAAACAGCCCAAACAGTTTTAAAAAAGAACACAAATGAAACATTAAAAGCAAATGAAATTTTTATCAAGAAAAAAGAAACTAATAAAAACCTGTGGTATGGTGGGTAGGATGACAGTATTCTCAGCAGGGACTGGCAGGACAGGGATCGCAGGGACAGTGGGAGGAGAGGGAAGAACAGCTTCTGTTGGCTAAAAATCATCAATGACAGAAAATCAGGAAAAACACCAAAATAAAAGGGAAACACATAACAAAAAACTGTGCCATAAAGGTAAATTATAGTTTTCAGAAATAACTATGCAACAGGAAAAAATTAATACATTACACTAATATAAATGAGAAAATATTCTCTAGAAATTGTTTTAGAAAGTTATACCCCCAATAATAATTTTAATGATTCTGTAATTAAAATGAATGACTACTCTTTAGATGCTTAAATGATAATAATAAAAGATTATCATTTACAATATTCCTTCCTTCTCTGGGAGATAAGACACTTGCTTCATAGACAGACTGCAAAATATTCTTTCTAGCACTCAGAATACATTTCACTGCTTTTCCTCTATGCATTCAGAAAACTACATGTAATTTTATTAGCCCAATCAGGCAAAGAGAGTTTACAAATCCGTGATACTAACTCCTATTATCAAGAACAGTAATAACTTGCCTCAACATGCCTGTAATTAATTCAACTAACATTGATTGTCTATTACATGCCAGACATATCTGGCAAAAATGAAAAAAACAACGTAGAGAGAACCTGGTATAAATTAAACTAAGAAGTTTAATGTTTATCTGGCTTAAGTTATTTTTAAAAGGATGAAACTGGAACACAGGAAAGTTGTTTAGTAATAAGACCCATTTGCTATATCAATAAAATATCTTATATATGTAAGAAAAGCACTAAAATCAAGTAGATGAGGACAGCCTGCCTGAACAGGCCTTAAAACAGGAAGAACAAATTGCCAGACTAAAAAATGGCTCATCTTCATTCATAAATACAAAACAAAATGGCAATCATCTTTTTTGCCTATCAAATTAGTCAAATTAAGATTTATTTAAAATGTATGGAGTCTCTTCAACAATGGTGCTGAGACAACTGGATATCCACATGCAAAAGATGAAGGTCTATAGACCCCCATCTCACATTATATATAAAAATTAACTCAAAATAGATTAACAACCTAAATAGGAAATTTGAAAACATAAAACTCTTACAAGAGAACATAGGGGTAATCTTTGTAACCTTGGATTTGGTAACGGACTCTTAGAAATCATAAATGGTGAAAGAAAAAAATCAATTAGACTCTAACAGAATTAAAACCTTTTGTGCACCAAAGGGCATTACCAAGCAAGTGAAAAGACAGTCTATACAACTGGAGAAGATATTTGCAAATCATACACCTGATAAGGGTTTAATACCCAGAACATTTAAAGACTCTTACAACTCAACAACACAAAGAAAAACAACCCAATTAACGAATGTGTGAAGAGCTTGAATAATTTCTGCAAAGTACAAGCGGTCAACTAGCACATGAAAAGATGCTCAACATCATTAGTCATTCGGGTAATACAAATAAAAGCTATCATGAGAGATTACTTCATCACTACAAGGGAAGTTTCTAACTAAAACAAAACAAAAAAACAAAGTAACAAGTGGTGGCAAGGATGTGGAGAAACTGGAACTCTGGTACAATGCTGGCAGGAAATGTAAAATGGTACAGCTTCTGCGGTTTCTTAAAAACCAACCATAGAATCAGCATCTCATCTAGCAATTGGGTAGGTAGATATGCACTGGGTAGGCATATCCCCACAAGTGACAGCAAGGACTCGGACACTTGTATGCCAACGTTCAATGCAGCATCACACACAATAGTCAAAAGGTGGAAAGAAACCACGTGTCTATCAGGAGATGAACGGATAAACAAAACGTGATACTATACACACAATGGATATTATTCAGCCTTAAAAAGGAATGTTTTTTTTTTTTTTTTTTTTTTTTTTTTTTTTTTTTTTGAGACGGAGTCTCGCTCTGTTGCCCAGGCTGGAGTGCAGTGGTGCAATCTCAGCTCACTGTAACATCCGCCTCCCGGGTTCAAGCAATTCTCTGCCTCAGCCTCCCAAGTAGCTGGGATTACAGGCACCTGCCACCATTCTATCTTTTTTTTTTTTTTTGTATTTTTAGTAGAGACAGGGTTTTACCATCTTAGCCAGGCTGGTCTTGAACTCCTGACCTTGTGATCCACCCACCTTGGCCTTCCAAAGTGTTGAGATTACAGGTGTGAGCCACTGCGCCTGGCCCTAGGAATAAAATTCTTGATTATGCTAGAAGATGGATGAGTCTTTAAAACATTAAGTGAAATTAGCCAGACACAAAAGGATAAATACTGCATGATTCCACTTAGAAGGTTAGTAAGTTATATATATTTTACCAATAAAAAATATTCCAAAAAAGCTTTTAAAAATGCATGAAAACTGGTCCTCTCACACTGCTGTTGGATATACAAATTCATACAAACTTTAGGAAAAGTAATTTGGCAGTAAACATCTAGAGCTTTAAAAATGTCTAAACTTGGCCAGGCACAGTGGCTCACACCTGTAATCTCGGCACTTTGGGAGGCCGAGGCGGGTGGATCGCGAGGTCAAGAGTTCAAGACCAGCTGGCCAACATGGTGAGACTCCATCTCTACTAAAAAAAAAATACAAAAATTAGCCGGGTGTGGTGGCCCATGCCTGTAATCCCAGCTACTTGGGAGGCTGGGACAGGAGAATCGCTTGAGCCTCGGAGGCAGAGGTTGCGGTGAGCCTAGATTGCGCCACTGCACTCCAGCCTGGGCAACAGAGTGAGACTCCATCTCCCCCACCACCCCCAAAAAAGTCTAAACTCTTTGACTTAGTAATTCTAGAAATCTACCCTAAGGAAATAATTTTAAAAGCCAATGTTTTAAGGTATTCTCATTAGGTGTTCTAAGGTTTTAAGATACTCTTTTGAACATTGCTTCTATTTGGTAAATTGTGGAATATTTGAAACACCCAAAGGTGTCAGAATTGTTAAGTAAAAAATGAAAACTACATGAGATTGAGGCTGGGCATGGTGGCTCATGCCTGTAATCCTAGCACTTTGGGAGGACGCGGCAGGCAGATCACCTGAGGTTAGGAGTTCGAGACCAGCCTGGTCAACATTGCAAAACCCCGTCTCTACTGAAAAAAAAAAAAAAAGAAAAAAATACACAAAGATTAGCTGGGTGTGGTGGTGCATGCCTGTAGTCCCAGCTACTCGGGAGGGTGAGTCAGGAGAACTGCTTGAACCCGGGAGGTGGAAGTTGCAGTGAGCAGTGAGATCACACCACTGCACGCCAGCCTGGGCAACAGAGCAAGACTATCTAAAAAAAAAAAAAAAAAAAACTGGGCAACAGAGCAAGACTATCTAAAAAAAAAAAAAAAAAAATTATGTGAGATTATCATACAGAAATTTAAAATTATCAGTAAGAACAGTTTATAAATTATATGGGGCATTCTGGATCCTTTTGAATGCATTATAAATACAGAATAATAGATCAATTTTAGTGATGATATTCCAGGATATCAATCTATAACTATATTCAAAATGAGACTTTAAATGCATTAAAAACTAAAATACTTTTTAAATCCATAAATTTCTACCATCTGTTCCAGAGCTTCATTCTTTTAACAATTAGTAAACTTACTAAGTATCTACTATGTATCAGGCACTTGGTGAGTCACCAGGGGTATCATGGAGAACAAAAGCTTTACGTTTTTCTGATACTTACAGGCCAATGAGAGAAACATACGTTAATGAAGGATCACAGAAATAAGTGACATACTGTGTGGCATAAGGGAAAAAGAAAGTATATTTATAGAAGCAGAGGAACCTAACTTAATGGGGAATCAAGAAGGGCTTCCCTGAGGAGTCGTCTATCAACTGGAATCTGAAGGGTAAGATTTGGCATAAAAAGCTTGCAAATAGAGGAAACTATCATGCATAAAGATCTCAAAGCACCTCGGAGGCTGAAGTGGGAGGATTACTTGAGCCCAGGAAGCAGAGGCTGCCGTGAGCCAAGATCACGCCACTGCACTCCAGCCTGGGTGACAGAGCCAGACTCTGTCTGGGGTGGGAAAGATCTCAAACTCAAAGCAGAAGGAAAAACCTCACAAGACCTGAAAAAAGTTCCGTTAACAAAAATAATGAAAACCTGGTCTGCAGCTTCTAAAACATATGGATTGCCAATTCCTTAATTGGGAGAGATGCTCAAGACTGTACATACCTCAAACACTGCCCTAACAGCACTTAACATGGACTCCACAGTTTTGGAAAATAAGTTCAATAATAAAAATATTTAACAACTGGCACTGAGTGTAAGAGAATCTCCTGAAATATGAATGTTTATTTTCTCTTTTCTTAATTAACGACATACATGAAAATTTTTTTTCTTTTCAGGTTTTTCTCCTGATCCTACTACAAGAAACTCTGGTACTGAAGTTATGCAACTCTCAGAAGTTACTTGACAGCTGGGAAACCTCCATGCTAAAGAACACGAAAGCCCTCAGCTGCGGTTTAAGCAGAGTGCCTTATTGCTAACATAAGAAAATATACCATATATAGCAATAATCCTAAATCACTCTTGTTGGGCCTTTTATGCTCTGAGTTAATTTTCCTACAGTGATTACGAGCCTGACAAAAATGACACTTCACTGCCTGGCCTCTAACAATATTAACTTCACCTCAACGGACATGTTTGCAAAGCAGCTAGCTAAGAACATAAGAACTTACAAACACAAAAATAAATCTCTCTTAGACATTATGTGGAAAAGCACAAAATACTGTATCCAAGCTGATTAAAGTACATAAAAATGTATGTAAGTGTACGAACAATAACCAGAAATGCTGCCATGGTACAAATGCTCACTAGCATCTTTTTGTCCCACAAAATATCTAAATGCAGAAGAGTATTATTTTTAAATCAAAGAGAAGTACATTTTCATTTTCACTAAAAGGCAAAACAAACATTACACTTGGGTTTAAAACATATTAATCAGGAAAGGAATACGGAGCTATTTATGACAGTCTTAAATTAGCAAATGGCATTAATGCTACTGTAAATGGAGACCAAAATTTGGCAGTTCAGTAGCAGTGATGGTTTAGTCATCACATCTCACAACCTTGTCATTTGCAAACGTTCTAAAGTAAGAGTCTTCATTGTGAAGAACATATAGTTATGGGGGGGGCGGGGGGGAACAACCAAAAAACTGATCATCATTGCTTTAGCTCAACCCACATGCCTGTACTTAAGGGTATCCATGGTAGCAATGATGCAACGTGCCTACCTAGTTCACCGTGCCTACACAAGTGGGAGAGAGGGGAGGCGGATGATGAAAAAAATTTCACTTGGAAAGGTGTTTCAGTATTAACATGATAAAATTACATCAACTACACTGTCAGACTTTTAAAACACATATAGGACCACAAAGCTCTCTAAGACCAGAAAAGGGAGAAAAGAACAAGCGATGGGGTACACGCTGCAGCCTTTAGTTGAAAAGAAAATCAAGAATTTTGCTCTTCCTGCTAGTGCCATTGGTTAAATATGTTCAAAGGGTTTATTTCTAATAATAGAACAAATTATTTTAATTTGGTTTTTTCAAAAGCAACTACAAACAATGTTTTAGGATTCTAATTTCCAACCTACATCATTCTCTATTTTTGCTTGAACACTTATATAATAAAAATTTATAAATACTTTAGGATAATGATTACATCTAATTTTTTTAAGCAAAATAGACCCTCTTTTGCTAAAAAAGAGTCAATGCAAAAAAATTCTAAGTCTACCAAGGAAGATGGAGCAGAGAGAGGAGATAGATCATTTCAAATAACCTTGCTATAATATTGGAAATAAAACCAAAATGAATGAAATGATGAAAGGCAAATCACAGGGGAGAACCAACACAGACAACCATGAAAAAAATTTAGAGAGGGAAAAAGCAACAACAACCCTGTTTTCCAGGCTTATGTGCCCTTTAAACATTCAGTAAGAATATTTCAACAAGACAGTTTACCTAGAGATACAGAGAAGACATCTCCTTATAAACAGGGGATGGAAACAGATAATGGGCATGTCTGTATCCGATCAGAAACTACTGTTTGAACTAGAACTCTGTGAGCAACAAGAAAACTAATTTCCATCAATTTTCCTGCCTTTCCTCTTATGAAAAATGATTCACTATACAGAAAGAGTAATAGCCTACTTTCAGAATTTACAAATTTACCTACTCTTTTATTACTGAACATAATTTTAAAATCTCAACAAGTTCGTCTAGCAATCACTGAGACATCGTAAGTACATAGAAATAAAAAAAGGTAAATTACTCCATATTTTAAAAACCAATGGATACATTTTAAATGTAAGCACGCTGAATCTATAATAACACCATCACACAATGTCTGCAAACTGGTGCTCAAAAATAAAAGCAGCCAAACTAGAGATTAAGTGAAGCATGCAGCACTTCGAACACAACGAGCAACACAGACTTCGAAACAAGTACTTTCAAGGAGTGCTTGTACAAGTCTAATCATTTAAAATCCAAATCAACGTCTTTCTAAAGGCAACACAATCAGCACCTGACAATTTTCCTCCTCCTAAAAAAACAAAAAATTATAATTATAATAGATGGAAAGAGTCCAGAAAATGTTCTCAAAATGAGTTATACTTTTGACTAGCATGGCATGTTGGGACACAAAATAAAGGGGAGGAGAATAACTCTGAGAATATATTTAGAAGATTTAAATATAATCAAGGCTTTACAGACCTTTGCTGTTGGGAGAAAGGCTTCCTGTAAATCTCAGGGAAAAAAATATCTGTGCAACACATTTGTAGCTATCTAAAATACATTTCAAAATACTGCCTTTTCTAAAGGATATAAACTAAGCATCACATGGGTTCACATATCTATTTTCAAATGTATAACAATGGTTACACCTTATTTTTAAAATACACTGAACAAAGGGTCTCTCACATCTGTCACCAACAATGAAATACAGAAAAGCATATCTTACCTTTGTGGTTACAATGCACAGGCAATCCATTACTCTACCATTACAATATATTATACATAAAGCAAAACTATTTTAAGTTGCCTAGTTGAACAAAAAATGCACATAAAAATAAATAAATTTGTGAGATAAAACCATAAATGAAAAAGTTATAACTGTAACTAGATCTCTTCAGGATCCATTCTTAGAGGTAGCAATTTTTCTACTATCTAAAATACAAGAAACCAGAGTCTGTCACGTGCCCTACAATCTTCTTTATGTAATCTGTATCTGAAGAACTTGAAATTATCCCACAAAACACTGTGGAAGATGTCAGGGTTTATTCCACAAGAGTCCACTGCTTCTTCAGATGCTGTTTCATTAATCCCTCTTTTCAAGATATGAGGTTGACAGGAAGTCATCTGATGAAATGCTCCACAAAGAGGTTCCCCCGATATAAATTTAAACCTGCTTCTCCTTGTTAGCTACAGTTTGGATACTCAAATGACAACCACCAAAGGAAAAAAAAAAAAATCACTAAAAATATGCAAGCAAACATTTCTTCCACTAAACCATTTCAGCAACTGCAGCCTGCAAAGTAATGACTTTGTCGAGCAGTAATGAATGGAATATTCCATGTGGTTTTTTGAGAAGGGGAGCAGGAAAAACAAAATACAATAATTTAAAATATTATCTCTAAAACATGCCTTTTTTCTTTGCTAAAAATGTCAATAAATAACATTTTACCAACAAAGGCAAATTTTAACTTTATTGCCTTACTAAATCCATTTCACTGATCCCCCACACACCAAAAAAAAACCACCACAAAAAGATAGTTACAACAATGTAATCTTTCAAACTCCTCAAGAAGTCTTCGTTTTTAAGTCAACTAACTTTGTGAATTCATGTCCTGTCTCCAAGATCATTAGGACTGGAGCTAGACAGGCTAACAGACAAGAGACATGGCAGAGGGATATGCAACTGGCTTTCAGTGTCATAAGCTTCCAGCCACACTCCCCTATGCAAATGCCATAGTAAGATTAGCTACATGTGGTGGCCTGCGCCTGTAGTCCTAGCTACTTGGGAGGCTGAAACTGGACAATGGCTTGAGCCCAGGAGTCTGAGGATGCAGTGAGCTGTAACTGCACCACTGCACTCCAGCCTGGGCAACAGAGTGAGACCCTGTCTGTAAAAACCTTTAAAATCCAAAAAATTTTCTAAAAAATTTTTAATGCATAGTAAGGAAGAGTATTATCTGCAATTTTTGTCCACAGAGTTTCCTCATAGTTTACAGATATTATGAATGACCTCAAGTTCAAACAACTGAACTGTTCCTACTTGCCTCTTATACCCCATTCCTCCTCCTAACATTTCAAATACACATGGACTGCACCAACAGCTTTCAGACTAAACCAAATTTCACTGTAAGGGTTATGAAAAGGAGTTAATACATGTATACCATTTGGTAGAACCTATCAAATGGTAAGCATTATCAATGTTATTACTATTATTAATGTGTATCAAATTACAGCCTTTTATTTAAAGCCTAACAGGATATACTTGAGACAGGCCCAATGGGACTTTACCTTTACTTTATCTAATGGGGCTGTTGTATGAGGATTAAATAATATACACAGGGCACTTAGAATAATGCTGACTTGTTAGGTCAATAGTGGCAATAAATAGTGCAACAGTGCTCAGTAAATGCCAGCTACAGCTATAGAGCTATTGCGGTATAATATGAAATACATTCAGTCTTTGTTTCTGTCACAGAGTACCTAAAACCCTTGGAAATTCCTAAGTAATGGGAAGGTCTTTTTTTGTTCATGACAAGCCCTTTGGATCACAGCTAATGCTAATGAGGTAAAGTGACACCCCTAGAAAGCCTCAGGATGAGGCTCATCACCAAAAAGACACGGGATTAGAGGATTAGAGGGTTAGAGGGTTGGAACTTTCAGCTCCACCCAACAACCTCCAGGAAAGGGGCAGGGGTTGGGGGCTGGAGATCAAGCTCTATAAAAACTCTTAACAACATGTGATGTGCTTTTGGGTTGGCAAAGGCAAGCTGGGATGGCTGAGGACTCCAACTCTACCAGGATAGAAGCTCCTGCACTTGGGACCCTTCCAGATCTTGCCCTATGTATCTCTTTTTCTGGCTGTTCATCTGTATCCTTTATAACATCTTTTATAATAAACTGGTAAACGCATTTCCCTGAGTTCTCTGTAAGCCATCCTAGCAAATTAATCAACCCCAAGGAGGGGGTTGTGTGAACCCCAATTTAAAACTAGTCAGTCAGAAGCATAGGTCACAATCTACTATTTGTAACTGCCATCTAAATGGGGGCAGTCTTGTGGGGCTGAGCCCCCAACCTGTGGGATCTGACACTACACTTCAGAGGCTACTACTATCTCCAAGTAGATACTGCCAGAATTGTATTTACTTAGAGACTACTATTATCTCCAAGTAGATAGTGTCAGAATTGAATTATAGGACACCCAGTAGGTGTCCACTGGAAAAGCTTCACCAAAAACCTCCTCATACATCTAGTCAGCACAGAAGTGTGCTGTGTTGAGAGTAGAGGGAAAAAAATGGTTTGTTTTCTCCTTTCAGACCTAAATACATATGTATGTAGCTATGTAAATGTCATCATGTGCCAACACATCCCTTATCCCATGCAGGATATAGCCTGGAAATTACATGCTCTGTTGAGTACTCCCTTTTCCCCACCCCACCCCTGCAATTATCATTTGCTCCCAATATGAAAGAATAAAGCTCACACAAGGCTCAAGGCTCATAACTCCTTAAATAAAGTTTATCATTTTTAAGCAGAATACTGAAAACAATAGAAGTGATACCGAAGTACTGACTAGGCATTGCATTTTGTGAAGAAAAATAAGGAGGTATGTAAAACCCTTTACCTGGTTGCTCTCTTAGTATTCTGAAATTTCTCTTGTGAAATTTTTATTACATCTAGAGTAGTCTAGCCCAGAGAGGGCAGGCATCCCTAGGTTTGGCAGACTTCATAATAGAAAAGGCTGAAAATCACTACGGCAAGTTAGAAATAGCATTCGGCCTGTGTAACTTAAGTAGTCATCTTCTTCGGGGGGTCGAAGGAGGGTCTCAACTTCCCCTTTTGTAAAATAAAAAAACTCAATGAATCTTGAGTCCTTGAATTTATACAATGCCTATGTTTCAGTTTTTAAATCCGTTGGATTCTAAGGTCCAACAGGACAAGACTCAAGAATGTCTCATGAGGCTAGGCATGGTGGCTCACACCTGTAATCCCAGCACTTTGGGAGGCCAAGGTGGGAGGATCACTTGAGGTCCGGAGTTCGAGACCAGCCTGGCCAACATGGTGAAATCCCATCTCTACTACAAATACAAAAATTAGCCAGGCGTGGTGGCGCACGCCTGTAATCCCAGCTACTCGGGAGGCTGAGGTGGGAGAATCACTTGAACACAGGAGGCGGACATTGCAGTGAGCCGAGATCTCACCACTGCACTCCGGGCTAGGCGACAAAGCGGGACTCCGTCTCAAAAGAAAAAGAAAAGAAATGTCTCCCATACCTACCACTTTATCCCCATCACCTTGGGGGATGGCATGGCGACCAGAATGTTTGTTGAATTAATGAGTGGCCTTTCTAATATTTAAACTATAGGTGATTACAAAATTGAAAACAGCCTGAAACAATCCTGAAAATTAGACATTCCATTTTCCCAGCAAAAATAAAAGTTTGCCAACTCAATTATAAACCTGTAAGAATAAGATGAAATAGTCAAATATCTAAATTAATCAGTTAACATATAATTACTTAACAACACATTAAAATAGTATGTCTAATGTATTATTCCAGTCACATTTCAAAGAACAATTTTAGTCAAACTCCTCACATTCATCTCCGATGTCTAGGGTCATCCTAACTACAACCATTTTTTAATGATCTAATCTATGTGACCTCAAACATCAGTGTTATACAGTCTCAGTTGTTTGAGATACGGCCCTTTCTGAACTACAACGTCACTTGAACACTTATCCCAAATTACTACTACAGATTGAGTATCCCTAATCCAAAAATCCACAATCCAAATGCTCCAAAATCCAAAAATCTTTTAAGTGCCAACATAACACTCAAAGACAATACTCATTGGAGCGTTTCAGATTTTATCTTTTGTTTGTTTGTTTGTTTTTTGAGATGGAATTTCACTCTTGTTGCCCAGGCTGGAGTCCAATGGCACAATCTCAACTTACTGCAACCTTTGCCTCCCAGGTTCAAGTGATAATTCTCCTGCCTCAGCCTCCCGAGTAGCTGGGATTACAGGCGCCCACCACCACGCCCAGCTAATTTTTGTATTTTTAGTAGAGATGGGGTTTTCACATGTTGGCCAGGCTGGTCTCGAACTCCTGACCTCAGGCGATCCACCTGCCTCGGCCTCCCAAAGTGCTGGGATTACAAGGGTGAGCCACTGTGCCTAGCCACATTCCAGATTTTGAATTTTCAGATTAGGGATATTCAACCAACAAGTATAATGCAAATATCAAAATCCGAATAAATCCAAAATGCAAAACGCTTCTGGTCCCAAGCATTTTGGATAAGGAATACTCAACTTGTAGTGCTCATTCACAGAAGAGGAAGCCACTTTCCCTTTACTGTAGGCATGTATTTATAACCTTCATGATGTAACTAACCCCTTACTATATTATTTTTTAATATACCTAGTAATCCTTCAAAAAAGCTTGCATATATCTAATACTTACAGGTTTTAAGGCCATACGCAGAGAATGATTATTCAATTTGTGTAAAATTCTACACTAACTGCATCTTCTGTAAGTATCTGTAAGTACCCAACTAGAACTGAGTAAGGTACATTTCAAGCCTATGTGTTCTCCTCAGATGGTCATTTGCTGTTAGAAGTAATTTAGAAATCACCCTGTAATATGAGCTACTTTAGAAGGACTTGAAATATAAGCCTTTTGGGATGGCAACACTTCACCTACCAGGCACATAAGATAATTAACAGTATTTTAGAATACCAATGGCTTTCCATAAATAAGCAATTGCTGCCAACCATAATGGAATAAAAAAGAAAAGACTGACTTTCAGACACTGGACAAAGTGCAAAACAGTGATCCTTGTGAGAAGAGAAACTAATGAGGTGAGTCCTGTAAATGCCCAGAAAAAGTTTCCTGGCTGTAGCAGAAGTGGGAAACTCAACGAAATCCGGCAGTCTAAGTTGAGGAGAAAGCGCTGAGAATGCACAGAGCTAAAACTCACAAGTCAAAGTACCAGAAAGGAGAGAGCGGGACAGAAAAAGCTCCAGAGATCTGCAGAGTTCCCCTCGAGTCTTCAGATTAGTTTTGATCAGTACATGCGTGTAAGGAAACTTCAAGGTGAGGAAAAAAATCTTAGAAAGCAGCAAATGGAACAAACCCAGAGCTCATGCAAGGCCAAGAATAATGAAAACTCGTAATATATGGGGCAGTGGGGATAGCCTTCCACAACCAAACGTTGCTCAGTCCCACTGAAAAAGTTTAAAAGCAGCCAGGCGCGGTGGCTCACACCTGTAATCCTAGCACTTTGGGAGGCCAAGGAGGGTGGATCACGAGTTCAGGAACTCAAGACCAGCCTGACCAACGTGGTGAAACCCCGTCTCTACTAAAATACAAAAATTAGCCAGGCGTGGTAGCGCATGCCTGTAATCCCAGCTACTCAGGAGGCTGAGGTAGGAGAATCACTTGAACCCAAGAAGCGGAGGTTGCAGTGAGCTGAGATCACGCCACTGCACTCCAGCCTGGGCAACGGGGCAAGACTCTGTCTCAAAAACAAACAAACAAACAAAAAAGCAGTTTGAATAGGATCAAACTCTTTCCAAGTAATTTAACTACATCCCAAAACAAAGCTCAAGAATATTTAAAAGAATACAAAAATATCTAGGCCCCCAAAAAGGTAAAATTCACAATGTCTGCCAAATTCACCCAAATTGCCAAGCATGTAAAGAAGCAAGGAAATACAACCCAGAGAAGAGAAAAAAATCAGTCAATAAAAACTGACCCAGAAATGACACATAATAGAATCAGTAGACA
>NW_026652994.1:0-13400 GCF_009828535.3 Hylobates moloch
ATAGGTCCCTTAGTGCTCCGTATGTCCCCTTCCAGTTTCTACAGAAAGAGTGCTTCAGAACTGCTCAATCAAAAGATAGCTTCACCTCTGTTATTTGAATGCACAGAGCAGAAAGCAGTTTCACAGGATGCTTCTGTGCAGTTTTTATTTGAAGAAATACCTTTCTCCCCTAGAGGCCATTTAGCGATCCGAATATTCCCCTCCAGTTTCTACAGAAAGAGTGTTTCAGAACTGCTCAATCAAAAGTAAGTTTCAACTCTGTTAGTTGAATGCACAGAACAGAAAGAAATTTCGCACAATGCTTCTGTGTAGTTTTTATTTGAATATATTCCTTTTTCCACTATTGGTCAATTGGGACTCCGTATGTCCAATTGCAGTTTCTACATAAAGATTGTAACAGAACTGCTCAATCAAAAGTTAGGTTGAACTCTGTTAGGTGAGTGCATAGAACAGAAAGGAGTTTCGCAGAATGCTTCTGTGTAGCTTTTATTTCAAGATATTCCTTTTTCCCCTGTAGGCCCTTTATCGCTCCGAATGTCCGTTTCCAGTTTCTACAGAAAGAATGTTTCAGAACTTCTCAATCAAAAGTAAGGTTCAACTCTGTTAGTTGAATGGGCAGAACAGAGATAGGTTTCACAGATTGCTTCTGTGTAGTTTTTATTTCAAGATATCCCTTTTTACACCGTGAGCCCCTTAGCGCTCCGAATATCCACTTGCACTTTCTACAGAAAGAGTGTTTCAGAACTGCTCTCTCAAAAGTGAGGTCTAACACTGTTAGTTGAATGCACAGAACAGAAAGAAGTTTCGCAGAATGCCTCTGTGTAGTTTTTATTTGAAGATATTCCTCTTTCCACCATAGGCCCCTTAGCACTCAGAATTCCTCTAGCAGTTTCTACACAAAGAATGTTTCAGAACTGTTCAATCAAATGTAAGGTTCAAGTCTGTTAGTTGAATCCACAGAACAGAAAGAAGTTTCACAGAATGCTTCTGTGTAGTTTTTATTTGAAAATATTCCGTTTTCCACTATAGGCCACTTAGCTCTCTGAATGTCCACTTGCAGTTTGTACATAGAGAGTGTTTCAGTACTGATGAATCAAAAGTAAGCTTCAAATCTGTTAGCTGAATGCACAGCACTGAAAGCAGTTTCGCAGAATGCTTCTTTGTAGTTTTTATTTGAAGATATTCCTTTTTCCACTAGAGGCCCCTTAGCACTCCGAATATCCAGTTGCAGTTTCCTCAGAAAGAGCTTTCCAGAACTGCTCAATCAAAAGTGAGGTCCAACTCTTTTAGTTGAATGCACAGAACTGAAAGACGATTCGCAGAATGCTTCCGTGTAGTTTTTCTTTGAAGATACACTTTTTCCACTCTAGGCCCCATAGCGCTCCGAATATCCACTGGCAGTTTCTACAGGAAGAGTATTTCAGAACTGCTGAATCAAAAGTGAGGATCAAGTCTGTTAGATAAATGCACAGAACAGAAAGCGGTTTCGCAGAATGTTTCTGTGTAGTCTTTATTTGAAGATATTACTTTTTCCACTATAGGCCCATTAGGGCTCCGAATGTCCAACTGCAGTTTCTACAGAAAGAGTGTTTCAGAACTGCTCAATCAAAAGTAAGTTTCAAGTCTGTTGAATGCACATAACAGAAAGAAGTTTCGCAGAATGCTTCTGTGTAGTTTTTATTTGAAGATATTCCTTTTTCCACTATAGGCCCCTTAGCGCACCGAATGTCCACTTGCAGTTACTATAGAAAGAGTGTTTCAGAACTGGTCAATCAAAAGTAACTTTCATCTCTTTTAGTTGAATGCACAGAAGAGAAAGAAGTTTCGCAGAATGCTTCTGTGCAGTTTTTATTTGAATATATTCCTTTTTCCACTATTGGCCAATTGGGGCTCCGAATCTCCAATTGCAGTTTCTACATAAAGAGTGTTTCAGAAATGCTCATTCAAAAGTAAGGTTGAACTCTGTTAGGTGAGTGCACGGAACAGAAAGAAGTTTCGCAGAATGCTTCTGTGTAGCTTTTATTTCAAGATATTCCTTTTTCCCCTGTAGGCCCTTTGGCGCTCCGAATGTCCGTTTCCAGTTTCTACAGAAAGAGTGTTTCAGAACTGCTCCATTAAAGTAAGGTTCAACTCTGTTAGCTGAATGGGCAGAACAGAAATAAGTTTCACAGATTGCTTCTGCGTAGTTTTTATTTGAAGATATCCCTTTTTCCACCGTGAGCCCATTAGCGCTCCGAATATCCACTTGCACTTTCTACAGAAAGAGTGTTTCAGAACTGCTCTATCAAAAGTGAGGTCCAACACTGTTAGTTGAATGCACAGAACAGAAAGAAGTTTCGCAGAATGCCTCTGTGTAGTTTTCATTGGAAGCTATTCCTGTTTCCAACATAGGCCCTTAGCGCTCAGATTTCCTCCATCAATTTCTACACAAAGAATGTTTCAGAACTGTTCAACCAAATGTAAGGTTCAAGTCTGTTAGTTGAATCCACAGAACAGAAAGTAGTTTCACAGAATGCTTTTGTGTAGTTTTTATTTGACGATATTCCTTTTTCCACTATAGGCCACTTAGCTCTCTGAATGTCCTCTTTCAGTTTGTACATAGAGAATGTTTCAGTACTGCTCAATCAAAAGTAAGCTTCAAATCTGTTAGCTGAATGCACAGAACAGAAAGAGGTTTCGCAGAATGCTTCTGTGTAGTTTTTATTTGAAGATATTCCTTTTTCCACTATAGGCCCCTTAGCGCTCCGAATATCCAGTTGCAGTTTCCTCAGAAAGAGCTTTCCAGAACTGCTCAATCAAAAGCGAAGTCCAACTCTGTTAGTTTAATGCACAGAACTGAAAGAAAATTCGCAGAATGCTTCCGTGTAGTTTTTCTTTGAAGATACACTTTTTCCACTATAGGCCCCATACCGCTCCGAATGTCCACTGGCAGTTTCTACAGGAAGAGTATTTCAGAACGGCTGAATGAAAAGTGAGGATCTACTCTGTTAGATAAATGCACAGAACAGAAAGAGGTTTCGCATAATGTTTCTGTGTAGTCTTTATTTGAAGATATTACTTTTTCCACTATAGGCCCATTAGGGCTCCGAATGTCCAACTGCAGTTTCTAAAGAAAGTGTGTTTCAGAACTGCTCAATGAAAAGTAAGGTTCAAGTCTGTTAGTTGAATGCAGAGAACAGAAAGAAGTTTCGCAGACTGCTTCTCTGTAGTTTTTATTTGAAGATATTACTTTTTCCCCTATAGGCCCCTTAGCGCACTGAATGTCCACTTGCAGTTTCTACAGAAAGAGTGTTTCAGAACTGCTCAGCCAAAAGTATGGTTCAACTCTGTTAGCTGAATGTACACAACAGGAAGTAGTTTCGCAGAAAGCTTCTCTGTAGTTTTTATTTGAAGATATTCCTTTTTCCACTACAGGCCCCTTAGCGCTCGGAATGTACACTGCAGTTCCTATAGAAAGTGTGTTTAAGAACTGTTTAATCAAAACTGAGGTTCAACTCTGTTAGTTAAATGCACAGAACAGAAAGAAGTTTCACAGATTGCTTCTGTGTAGTTTTTATTTGAAGATATTCCTTTTTTCACCATAAGCGCCTTAGCGTTCCGATTATCCACTTGCACTTTCTACGGAAAGTGTGTTTCAAAACTGCTCTATCAAAAGTGATGTCCAACACTGTTAGTTGAATGCACAGAACAGAAAGAAGTTTCGCAGAATGCCTCTGTGTACTTTTTATTTGAAGATAATCCTGTTTCCACCATAGGCCCCTTAGCGCTCAGAAATTCCGCTAGCAGTTCCTACACAAAGAGTGTTTCAGAACTCTTCAATCAAATGTAAGTTTCAAGTCTGTTAGTTGAATCCACAGAACAGAAAGAAGTTTCACAGAATGCCTCTGTGTAGTTTTATTTGAAGATAATCCTTTTTCCACTATAAACCACTTAGCTCTCTGAATGTCCACTTACAGTTTGTACATAGAGAGTGTTTCAGTACTGCTCAATCAAAAGTAAGCTTCAAATCTGTTAGCTGAATGCACAGAACCGAAACAAGATTCGTAGAGTGCTTCCGTGTAGTTTTTCTTTGAAGATAAACTTTTTCAACTATAGGCCCCATAGCGCTCCGAATGTCCACTGGCAGTTTCTACAGTAAGAGTGTTTCAGAACTGCTCAATTAAAAGAAATGTTCACCTCTGTTAATTGAATGCACAGAACAGAAAGAAGTTTCACAGAATGCTTTTGTGTAGATTTTATTTGAAGATATCCCTTTTTCCACTGTAGGCCCATTAGGGCTCCGAATGTCCAAATGCAGTTCCTACAGAAAGAGTCTTTCAGAACTGCTCAATCAAAAGTAAGTTTCAACTCCGTTAGTTGAATGCACGGAACTGAACGAAGTTTCGCAAAATGCTTCTGTGCAGTTTTTATTTGAATATATTCCTTTTTCCAGTATTGGCCAATTGGGGCTCGGAATGTCCAATTATAGTTCCTACAGAAAGAGTATTTCAGAACAGCTCAATAAAAAGTGAGCATCAACTCTGTTAGTTGAATGCACAGAACAGAAAGAACTTTCGCAGAATGATTCTGTGTAGTTTTTATTTGAAGATATTCCGTTTTCCACTGTAGGCCCTTAGCGCTCCAAATTTCCACTTGCAGTTTTTACAGAAAGAGTGTTTCAGAACTGCTCAATCAAAAGTAAGCTTCACCGCTGTTAGTTGAATGCACAGAACAGAAAGTAGTTTCGCAGAATGCTTATGTGTAGTTTTTATTTGAAGATATTCCTTTTTCCACTATAGGCCCCTTAGTGATCTGAATTTCCACTTGCAGTCTCTGAAGAAAGAGTGTTTCAGAACTGCTCAATCTTAAGTAAGTTTCAACCCTATTATTTGAATGCACAGAACAGAAAGTAGTTTCGCAGAATGCTTCTGTTTAGTTTTTATTTGTATATAGTCCTTTTTCCAGTATTGGCCAAATGGGGCTCCGAATGTCCAATTGCAGTTTCTACAGAAAGAGTGTTTCAGAACTGCTCAATGAAAATAAGATTCAACTCTGTTAGGTGTGTGCGCAGAACAGAAAGATGTTTCGCAGAATGCTTCTGTGTAGCTTTTATTTCAAGGTATTCCTTTTTCCCCTGTAGGCATCTTAGCGCTCCGAATGTCCTCTTCCAGTTTCTACAGAAAGAGTGTTTCAGAACTGCTCAACCAAAAGTACCATTCAACCCTGTTAGTTGAATGCACAGAACAGAAAGAAGTTTCAAAGAATGCTTCCGTGTAGTTTTTATTTGAAGATATACTTTTTCCAATATAGGCCCCATAGCGCTCCGAATGTCCACTTGCGGTTACTACAGAAAGAGTATTTCAGAACTGCTCAGTAAAAAGTCTGGATCAACTCTTTTAGTTGAATGCACAGAACAGAAAGTAGTTTCCCAGAATGCTTCTGTGTAGTTTTTATTTGAAAATATTTCTTTTTCCACGATAGGCCACTTAGCTCTCTGAATGTCCACTTGCAGTTTGTACATAGAGAGTGTTTCAGTACTGCTCAATCAAAAGTCTGCTTCAAATCTGTTAGGTGAGTGCACAGAACAGAAAGGAGTTTCGCAGAATGCTTCTGTGTAACTTTTATTTCAAGATATTCCTTTTTCCCCTGTAGGCCCTTTAGCGCTCCGAATTTCCGTTTCCAGTTTCTACAGAAAGAGTGTTTCAGAAGTGCTCAATCAAAAGTAAGGTTCAACTCTGTTAGTTGAATGGGCAGAACAGAAATAAGTTTCACAGATTGCTTCTGTGTAGTTTTTATTTGAGGATATCCCTTTTTCCACCGTGAGCCCGTTAGCGCTCAGAATGTCCACTTGTACTTTCTACAGAAAGAGTGTTTCAGAACTGCTCTATCAAAAGTGAGGTCCAACACTGTTAGTTGAATGCACAGAACAGAAAGAAGTTTCGCAGAATGCCTCTGTGTAGTTTTTATTTGAAGATATTCCTGTTTCCACCGTAGGCCCCTTAGCGCTCAGAATTCCTCTAGCAGTTAGTACACAAAGACTGTTTCAGAGCTGTTCAATCAAATGTAAGGTTCAAGTCTGTTAGTTTAATCCACAGAATGGAAAGAAGTTTCACAGAATGCTTCTGTGTAGTTTCTATTTGAAGATATTCCTTTTTCCACTCTAGGCCACTTAGCTCTCTGAATGTCCACTTGCAGTTTGTACATAGAGAGTGTTTCAGTACTGCTCTATCAAAAGTAAGCTTCAAATCTGTTAGCTGACTGCACAGAACAGAAAGAAGTTTCGCAGAATGCTTCTGTGTAGTTTTTATTGGTAGATATTCCTTTTTCCACTATAGGCCACATAGCCCACAGAATGTCCACTTGCAGTTTCTTCAGAAAGAGTGTTCCAGAACTGCTCAATCAAATTATGTTTCAACTCTGTTAGTTGAATGCACAGAACAGAAAGAAGTTTCGCACAATGCTTCTGTGCAGTTTTTATTTGAAGATATTCCTTTTTCCACTATTGGTCAATTGGGGCTCCGAATGTCCAATTGCAGTTCCTACAGAAAGAGTATTTCAGAACAGTTCAATCAAAAGTGAGGATGAACTCTGTTAGTTGAATGCACAGAACAGAAAGAACTTTCGCAGCATGATTCTGTGTAGTTTTTATTTGAAGATATTCCTTTTTCCACAATTGCCCCCTTATCGCTCCGAATGTGCAATTGCAGATTCTACAGAATGTTTCAGGACTGCTCAGTCAAAAGTAAGCTTCAACTCTGTTAGTTGAATGCAGAGAGCAGAAAGGATTTTCACAGAATGCTTCTGTGCAGTTTTTATTTGAAGATATTCCTGTTTCCCCTATAGGCCCCTTAGCGCTCTGAATGTCCACATGCAGTTTCTACAAAAAGATTGTTTCAGAACAGCTCAATCAAAAGTAACGTTCAAGTCTCTTGAATGCACAGAACAGAAAGAAGTTTCGCAGAATGCTTATGTGTAGTTTTTATTTGAAGATATTCCTTCTTCCAATGGAGGCCCCTTAACGCTCCGAATGTCCACTTGCTTTTTCTTCAGAAAGAGTGTTCCAGAACTGCTCAATCAAAAGAGAAGTTCAAGTCTCTTAGTTGAATGCACAGAACAGAAAGAAGTTTCACAGAATGCTTTTGTGTAGATTTTATTTCAAGATATCCCTTTTTCCACTGTAGGCCCATTAGGGCTCCGAATATCCAAATGCAGTTTCTACAGAAAGAGTGTTTCAGAACTGCTCAATCAAAAGTAAGGTTCAAGTCTGTTAGTTTAACGCACAGAACAGAAAGAAGTTTCACAGAATGCTTTTGTGTAGATTTTACTTGAAGATATCCCTTTTGCCACTGTAGACCCATTAGGGCTCCGAATGTCCAACTGCAGTTTCTACAGAAAGAGTGTTTCAGAACTGCTCAATCAAAAGTAAGGTTCATGTCTGTCAGTTGAATGCACAGAAGAGAAAGAAGTTTCGCAGAATGCTTCTGTGTAGTTTTTATTTGAAGATATCACTTTTTCCACTATAGGCCCCTTAGCCCACAGATGTCCACTTGCAGTTTCTACAGAAAGAGTGTTTCAGAAGTGCTCAATCTAAAGTAAGTTTCAACTCTTTTAGTTGAATGCACAGAACATAAAGAAGTTTCGCACAATGCTTCTGTGCAGTTTTCATTTGAATATATTCCTTTTTCCACTATTGGCCAACTGGGGCTCCGAATGCCAAATTGCAGTTCCTACAGAAAGGGTATTTCAGAACAGCTCAACCAAAACTGAGGATCAACTCTGTTAGTTGAATGCACAGAACAGAAAGTACCCTCACAGAATGATTCTGTGTAGTTTTTATTTGAAGATATTCCTTTTTCCACTATTGCCCATTTATCGCTCCGAAAGTGCAATTGCAGATTCTACAGAGTGTGTCAGGACTGCTCAATCAAAAGTAAGCTTCAACTCTGTTAGTTAAATGCACAGAACAGAAAGAAGTTACACAGATTGCTTCTGTGTAGTTTTTATTTGAAGATATCCCTTTTTCCAAGGTAAGCGGCTTAGCGCTCCGAATGTCCTCTTGCACTTTCTACAGAAAGAGTGTTTCAGGACTACTCAATAAAAAGTGGGCTCCAACACTTTTAGTTGAATGCACAGAACAGAAAGAAGTTTCGCAGAATGCCTCTGTGTAGTTTTTATTTGAAGATATTCCTGTTTCCACCACAGGCCCCTTAGCGCTGAGAATTTCCGCTAGCAGTTTCTACACAAAGAGTGTTGCAGAACTGTTCAATCAAATGTAAGGTTCAAGTCTGTTCGTTGAATCCACAGAACAGAAAGAAGTTTCACAGAATGCTTCTGTGTAGTTTTTATTTGCAGATATTCGTTTTTCCACTATAGGCCACTTAGCTCTCTGAATGTCCACTTGCAGTTTGTACATAGAGAGTGTTTCAGTACTGCAGATTCAAAAGTAAGCTTCATATCTGTGAGCTGAATGCACAGAACAGAAGGAAGTTTCGCAGAATGCTTCTGTGTAGTTTTTGTTTGAAGATATTTCTTTTTCCACTATAGGCCCATTAGCGCTCCGAATATCCAGTTGCAGTTTCCTCAGAAACAGCTTTCCAGAACTGCTCAATCAAAAGTGAAGTCCAACTCTGTTAGTTGAATGCACCGAACCAAAACAAGATTCGCAGAATGCTTCCGTGTAGTTTTTCTTTGAAGATACACTTTTTCCACTATAGGCCCCATAGCGCTCCGAATGTCCACTGGCATTTTCTACAGGAAGAGTATTTCAGAACTGCTGAATCAAAAGTGAGGATCAACTCTGTTAGATAAATGCACAGAACAGAAAGAGGTTTCGCAGAATGTTTCTGTGTAGTTTTTATTTGAAGATATTCCTTTTTCCTCTATACGCCCCTTAGCGCTCCAAATGTCCGTTAGCAGTTCCTTCACAAAGAATGCTTCAGAACTGCTGAATTAAAAGAAAGTTTCACCTCTGTTAGTAGAATGCACAGAACAGAAAGAAGTTTCACAGAATGCTTCTGCGTAGATTTTATTTGAAGATATGCCTTTTTCCACTGTAGGCCCATTAGCGCTCCAAATGTCCATTAGCAGTTTCTTCACAAAGAGTGTTTCAGAACTGCTCAATTAAAAGAAAGTTTCACCTCTGTTAGTTGAATGCACAGAATAGAAAGAAGTATCACTGAATGCTTCTGTGTAGATTTTATTTGAAGATATCCCTTTTTCGACTGTAGGCCCATTAGGGCTCTGAATGTCCAACTGCAGTTTCTACAGAGTGTTTCAGAACTGCTCAATCAAAAGTAGGTTTCAACTCTGTTAGTTGAATTCACAGAACAGAAAGAAATTTCGCACAATGCTGCTGTGTAGTATTTATCTGAATATATTCCTTTTTCCACTATTGGCCAATTGGGGCTCCGAATATCCAATTGCAGTTCCTACAGAAAGAGGGGTTCAGAACTGCTCAATCAAAAGTAAGGTTCAACTCTGTTAGGTGAGTGCACAGAAGAGGAAGAAGTTTTTCAGAATGGTTCTGTGTAGCTTTTATTTCAAGATATTCCTTTTTCCCCTGTAGGCCCTTTAGCGCTCCGAATGTCCATTTCCAGTTTCTACAGAAAGAGTGTTTCAGAACTGCTCAAACAAAAGTATGGTTCAACTCTTTTAGCTGAATGCACAGAACAGGAAGGAGTTTCGCAGAAAGCTTCTGGGTAGTTTTTATTTGAAGATATTCCTTTTTCCACTATAGGCCCATTAGTGCTCTGAATATCCAGTTGCAGTTTCCTCAGAAAGAGCTTTCCAGAACTGTTCAATCAAAAGTGAAGTCCAACTCTGTTAGTTGAATGCACAGAACCGAAAAAAGATTCGCAGAATGCTTCCGTGTGGTTTTTCTTTGAAGATACACTTTTTCCACTATAGGCCCCATAGCGCTCCGAATGTCCACTGGCAGTTCCTACAGGAAGAGTATTTCAGAACTGCTGAATCAAAAGTGAGGATCAACTCTGTTAGATAAATGCACAGAACAGAAAGAGATTTCGCAGAATGTTTCTGTGTATTCTTTATTTGAAGACATTACTTTTTCCACTATAGGCCCCTTAGCGCTCCCAATATCCACTAGCAGTTTCTTCACAAAGAGTGTTTCAGAACTGTTCAATTAAAAGAAAATTTCACCTCTGTTAATTGAATGCACAGAACAGAAAGAAGTTTCGCAGAATGCTTCTGTGTAGTTTTTATTGGAAGCTATTCCTTTTTCCACTATAGGCCCCTTAGCGCTCCAAATGTCCATTAGCAGTTTCTTCACAAAGAGTGTTTCAGAACTGCTCAAATAAAAGAAAGTTTCACCTCTGTTAGTTGAATGCACAGAACAGAAAGGAGTTTCACAGAATGCTTCTTTGTAGATTTTATTTGAAGATATCCCTTTTTCCACTGTAGGCCCATTAGGGCTCCGAATGTCCAACTGCAGTTTCTACAGAAAGAGTGTTTCAGAACTGCTCAATCAAAAGTAAGGTTCAAGTCTGTTAGTTGAATGCACAGAACAGAAAGAAGTTTCGCAGAATGCTTCTGTGTAGTTTTTATTTGAAGATATTCCTTTTTCCACTATTGCCCGCTTATCGCTCCGAATGTGCAGTTGCAGATTCTACAGAGAGTGTTTCAGGACTGCTCAATCAAATTATGTTTCAACTCTGTTAGTTGAATGCACAGAACAGAAAGAGGTTTCGCAGAATGTTTCTGTGTAGTCTTTATTTGAAGATATTACTTTTTCCACTATAGGCCCATTAGGGCTCCGAATGTCCAACTGCAGTTTCTACGGAAAGAGTGTTTCAGAACTGCTCAATCAAAAGTAAGTTTCAAGTCTGTTAGTTGAATGCACAGAACAGAAAGAAGTTTCGCAGAATGCTTCTGTGTAGTTTTTATTTGAAGATATTCCTTTTTCCACTATAGGCCACATAGCCCACCGAATGTCCACTTGCAGTTTCTTCAGAAAGAGTGTTCCAGAACTGCTCAATCAAATTATGTTTCAACTCTGTTAGTTGAATGCACAGAACAGAAAGAAGTTTCGCACAATGCTTCTGTGCAGTTTTTATTTGAAGATATTCCTTTTTCCCCTATAGGCCCCTTAGCGCTCTGAATGTCCACTTGCAGTTTCTACAGAAAGATTGTTTCAGAACAGCTCAATCAAAAGTAACGTTCAAGTCTCTTGAATGCACAGAACAGAAAGAAGTTTCGCAGAATGCTTATGTGTAGTTTTTATTTGAAGATATTCCTTCTTCCAATGGAGGCCCCTTAACGCTCCGAATGTCCACTTGCTTTTTCTTCAGAAAGAGTGTTCCAGAACTGCTCAATCAAAAGAGAAGTTCAAGTCTCTTAGTTGAATGCACAGAACAGAAAGAAGTTTCACAGAATGCTTTTGTGTAGATTTTACTTGAAGATATCCCTTTTGCCACTGTAGACCCATTAGGGCTCCGAATGTCCAACTGCAGTTTCTACAGAAAGAGTGTTTCAGAACTGCTCAATCAAAAGTAATGTTGAAGTCTGTTAGTTGAATGCAGAGAACAGATAGAAGTTTCGCAGAATGCTTATGTGTTTTTATTTAAAGATATTCCTTCTTCCACTATGGGCCCCTTAGCCCTCCGAATGTCCACTTGCGGTTTCTACAGAAAGAGTGTCTCAGAACTGCTCAATCAAAAGTAACCATCAACGCTGTTATTTGAAAGCACAGTACAGAAAGAAATTTCACTGATTGCTTCTGTGTAGTTTTTATTGGAAGATATCACTTTTTCCACCGTAGGCCGCTTAGCGCTACGACTGTCCACTTGCACTGTCTACAGAAAGGGTGTTTCAGCACTGCGCCTTCAAAAGTACTGTTCAACTCTGTTAGATGAATGCACAGAACAGAAAGAAATTTCGCAGAATGCTTCTGTGTAGTTTTTATCTGAAGATATTCCTTTTTCCACTGTAGGCCCCTTAGCGCTCCCAATGTCCACTTGCAGTTTGTACAGAGAGAGTGTTTCAGAGCTGCTCAATCTTAAGCAATGTTCAACTCTGTTAGTTGAATGCGCAGAACAAAAAGAAGTTTCGCAGAATATTTCTGTGTAGTTTTTATTTGAAGATATTCCTTTTTCCACTATAGGACCCTTAGCTCTCCAAATCTCCACTTGCAGTTTCTACAGAAAGAGTGTTTCAGAACTGCTCAATCAAAAGTAAGCTTCAACTCTGTTAATTCAATGTGCAGAAAAGAAAGGAGTTTCACAGATGGCTTCTGTGTAGTTTTTATTTGAAGATATCCCTTTTTCCACCGTAAGCCCCTTAGCACTCCAAATATCAACTTGCAGTTTCTACAGAAAGAGTGTTTCAGAACTGCTCAATCAAAAGTAAGGTTCAGCTCTGTTAGTTGAATGCACAGAACAGAAAGAAGTTTTGCAGAATGCTTCTGTGTTGTCTTTATTTGAAGATATTCCTGTTTCCACTATAGGCCCTTTAGCGCTCTGAATCTCCACTAGCAGTTTCTACACAGAGTGTTTCAGAACTGCACAATTAAAAATAAGGTTCAACTCTGTTACTTGAATGAACAGAACAGAAAGAAGTTTCACAAATTGCTTCTGTGTAGTTTTTATTTGAAGATATCTCTTTTACCACCGTAAGCCCCTTAGCACTCCAAATATCCACTTGCAGTTTCTACAGAAAGAGTGTTTCAGAACTGCTCAATCAAAAGTAAGGTTCAGCTCTGTTAGTTGAATGCACAGAACAGAAAGAAGTTTCACAGAATTCTTCCGTGTTGTTTTTATTTGAAGATATTCCTGTTTCCACTATAGGCCCCTTAGCGCTCCGAATGTCCACTAGCAGTTTCTACAGAGTGTTTCAGAACTGCACAATTAAAAATAAGGTTCAACTCTGTTAGTTGAATGAACAGAACAGAAAGAATTTTCACAAATTGCTTCTGTGTAGTTTTTATTTGAAGATATACTTTTTTCCACTATAGGCCCCATAGCGCTACGGATGTCCACTTGCAGTTTCTACAGAAAGAGTATTTCAGAACTGCTCAATCAAAAGTGAGGATCAACTCTGGTAGTTGAATGCACAGAACAGAAAGAAGTTTCGCAGAATGCTTCTGTGTAGTTTTTATTTGAAGATATTCCTTTTTCCACTTTAGGCCACTTAGCTCTCTGAATGTCCACTTGCAGTTTGTACACAGAGAGTGTTTCAGTACTGCTCAATCAAAAGTAAGCTTCAAATCTGTTAGCTGAATGCGCAGAACAGAAAGAAGTTTCGCAGAATGCTTCTGTGTAGTTTTTATTTGAAAATATTCCTTTTTCCACTATAGGCCCATTAGCGCTCCGAATATCCACTTGCAGTTTCCTCAGAAAGAGCTTTCCAGAACTGCTCAATCAAAAGTGAAGTCCAACTCTGTTAGTTGAATGCACAGAACCGAAACA
>NW_026652994.1:13410-18576 GCF_009828535.3 Hylobates moloch
GAAAGCTGTTTCTATCCTTACCCTGTTTTAGCTAGTCCTCCATTTTGTCCAGTGTCTGAGCCCCACCTCTCGAGTCCAGTCCTGCCTTATACCTCAATACCACTTGGGACAAATATTTGGCATAATATACCCAAGCTAAATGACTGTGTGATGTACACACACACACATACACACATTGTATACAAGCTCCCTTCTAACTGGAAATGGCCCCAATATCCATTTCTCTGGTTATCCATCGCTGCATATGTAACCAGTACAAAACTGACTACCTTGCAGGGGTGTCCAAGGGAAAGAATACAGTCATGGGCTCTCAGTTTGTGTTTCTGGTTGGGCCAATATACCCCCTTCCTCATGCCTCTTTTCTGCTTATCGCTAGAGACAGAAGCTAAAAACCATGGCTTCAGGCTGCTAAAAGCCTAAAATAAAACAAAACAACAACAAAACAAGGTGGGTTGGACAAGCTTGCTAAAGCAACAACCACGTTATCTCAAGATTTTGTGGATCAGGAATTTAGTGTGGGAGCAGCTGGGCAATTATTCTGCTCCAGGCATGCACCGCCAGCTGAGGTCACTCTGAAATACCCAGCTGGGAAGAAGAAGGGCCATTCTGGGAAAGTTAACATGGCTTCATTCCCATGTTACATTCGTAGGGATGACTGGAAGCCTGAATCAGCTGGCACTGTTGACCCGCATACGTACACATGACCTCTATAGCACGGTGGTCACATCATCGCATCATCAGAGGTCTTATATGAAAATTCAGGACCCTCAGATAGAGTGTCTTAAGGGATTGGAAGTGAATGCTGCCTGTCTCAATGTCAAGGACCAAAAACTTCTTGTGAAAAAGCCCAGCTTCACTTTCCTGCATTCTATTGATCAAAAAAGCCACAGAGGCCATGCAAATTCAAAGGGAAAGGAAACTGATTATCTTTCCATAAAAGGAGTGCCAAAGTGTATGCACTTTCTTCTCTACAACACACACTGTTAAGAAAATAAAAGGACGAGCCACAGACTGAAAAAAATATTTACAAAACACATATCTGGTAGAGAATTGCTATCCAAAATATACACAGAATATTTAAAATTCAGTGTCAGGAAAACCACTCATTTGAAAAATTAGCAAAAACAACTAACCAGACACCTCACCAAATAAGATGTACACAGGGAAAATATGCATATAAAAATGTTCAAAAGTCTATGTTGTTAGGAAATTGCAAATTACAGCAGCAATAAGTTACCACCATGCTTTTATTAAAATGACTGATGAGGATGTAGAATAACAGGAAATCTCATTCATTGCTGGTGGGAATGCAAAATGGCACAGCCAGTTTGGAGGACAATGTGGTAGTTTCTTACAAAAATATACTCTTCTCACCATACTATCCTGCAGTCATGCTCCAAGGCATTTGCTAAAATGACTTAAAAACATGTCCACAAAACAACCTGCACATGAATATTTACAGCATCTTTCTTTATAATACAAAATTTGGAAATGACCAAATAGGTAAGTGAGTAAACAAACTGTAGTGCATCCATACAATAGAGTATTATTTAGCAATAAAAATGAACGATCAGGCTGGCACAGCGGCTCATGCCTGAAATTCCAGCACTCTGGGAGGCCAAGGTGGGCAGATCACTTGAGGTCAGGAGTTTGAGACCAGCCTGGCCAACATGGCAAAGCCCTGTCTCTACTAAAAATACAAAAATTAGCTGAGTGTAGTGATGGGCGCTTGTAACACCAGCTACTTGGGAGGCTGAGGCAGGAGAATTTCTTGAACCTGGAAGGTGCTTGTTGCAGTGAGTGGACATCATGACACTGCACTGCAGCCTGGGTGACAGAGCAAGATTGTCAAAAAAAAAAAAAAGAAGAATTTTCAAACCATAAGAACACTGTATGATTTCAACTGTATGACATTCTTTAGGAAGCAAAGCTCTGGAGACAGGATAATGATCAGGGTTAAGGGGGAGGGTGGGTGAGCAGGTAGATTATGGGAGATATTTAGGGCAGTAAAACTATTCTGTATGATACTGTAATGGTGGACACATGATATTATATATGCCTTTGTCAAAATCTGTAGAGTGTACAATGCAAAGAATGAACGCTAATGTAGATTATGGGCTTTAATTAATTATCATTCAGTGAGTCATCTATTGTAATAAATGCATTATACTACTGAGAGATGTTAGTATTAGCAGAAACAGGAAGCCATGTGGGAGTATATGGAAATTTTTAGTACTTTCTGGTCAATTTTCCTTTAAATCGAAAGTGTTTTTTCTTTTGTTTTTTATTTTTGTTTTGTTTTGTTTTGTTTTTTCGGTACGAAGTCTTGCTCCATCACCAGGCTGGAGTGCAGAGGCGAGATCTCGGCTCACTGCAACATCTGCCTCCTGGTTCAAGCAATTCCCCTGCCTCAGCCTCCCAAGTAGCTGGGATTACAGGAGCATGCCACCGGGACCAGCTAATTTTTTGTATTTTAGTACAAAAGTGGTTTTACCACGTTGGCCAGGATGGTCTTGATCTCTTGACCTCATGATCCATGCACCTCAGCCTCCCAAAGTGATGGGATTAGAGGCCTGAGCCACAAACTGCTCAAAAAATCTATTAATTAAAAAATGTGGAGGTGGAGCCAAGATGGCCGAATAGGAACAGCTCCGGTCTCCAGCTCCCAGCTCCAGCGACACAGAAGACTGGTGATTTCTGCATTTCTGCTTGAGGTACCGGTTTCATCTCACTAGGGAGTGCCTAACAGTGGGTGCAGGACAGACGGTGAAGCGCACTGTGCGCGAGCCGAAGCAGGGCGAGGCATTGCCTCACTCGGGAAGCGCAAGGGGTCAGGGAGTTCCCTTTCCTAGTCAAAGAAAGGGGAAACAGACGGCACCTGGAATATCGGGTCAGTCCCATCCTAATACTGCGCTTCTCCAACGGGCCTGGAAAACGGCACACTAGGAGATTGTGTCCCGCACCTGGCTCGGAGGGTCCTGTGCCCACGGAGTCTCGCTGATTGCTAGCACAGCAGTCTGAGATCAAGCTGCAAGGCGGCAGCGAGGCTGGGGGAGGGGCGCCCGCCATTGCCCAGGCTTGCTTAGGTAAACAAAGCAGCCAGGAAGCTCGAACTGGGTGGAGCCCACCACAGCTCAAGGAGGCCTGCCTGCCTCTGTAGGCTCCACCTCTGGGGGCAGGGCACAGACAAACAAAAACTCAGCAAAGAACCTCCACAGACTTAAATGCCCCTGTCTGACTGACAGCTTTGAAGAGAGTAGTGGTTCTCCCAGCACGCAGCTGGAGAACTGAGAACAGACAGACTGCCTCCTAAAGTGGGTCCCTCACCCCTGAGCAGCCTAACTGGGAGGCACCCCCCCAGTAGGGTCAGACTGACACCTCATTCAACCGGGTACTCCTCTGAGACAAAACTTTCAGACGAACTATCAGACAGCTGAATTTGTGGTCTCACGAAAATCCGCTGTTCTGCAGCCACCGCTGCTGACACCCAGCCAAACAGGGTCTGGAGTGGACCTCTAGTAAACTCCAACAGACCTGCAGCTGAGGGTCCTGTCTGGTAGAAGGAAAACTAACAAACAGAAAGGACTTCAACACCAAAAACCCATCTGTACATCACCATCACCAAAGGCAAAAAGTAGATAAAACCACAAAGATGGGGAAAAAACAGAGCAGAAAAACTGGAAACTCTAAAAAACAGAGCACCTCTCCTCCTCCAAAGGAACGCAGTTCCTCACCAGCAACGGAACAAAGCTGGATGGAGGATGACTTTGATGAGTTGAGAGAAGAAGGCTTCAGACGATCAAACTACTCTGAGCTACGAGAGGAAATTCAAAACAATAGCAAAGAAGTTAAAAACTTTGAAAAAAAACTAGAAGGATGGATAACTAGAATAACCAATGGAGAGAAGGGCTTAAAGGAGCTGATGGAGCTGAAAGCCAAGTTTCGAGAACTACGCAAAGATTGCAGAAGCCTCAGTAGCAGATGCGATCAACTGGAAGAAAGGGTATCACTGATGGAAGATGAAATGAATGAAATGAAGAGAGAAGGGAAGTTTAGAGAAAAAAGAATAAAAAGAAATGAACAAAGCCTCCAAGAAATTTGGGACTATGTGAAAAGACCAAACCTACGTCTGATTGGTGTACCTGAAAATGATGGGGAGAATGGAACCAAGTTGGAAAACACTCTGCAAGATATTATCCAGGAGAACTTCCCTAATCTAGCAAGGCAGGCCAGCATTCAGATTCAGGAAATACAGAGAACGCCACAAAGATACTCCTCGAGAAGGGCAACTCCAAGACACATAATTGTCAGATTCACCAAAGTTGAAATGAAGGAAAAAATGTTAAGGGCAGCCAGAGAGAAAGGTCGGGTTACCCACAAAGGGAAGCCCATCAGACTAACAGCTGATCTCTCAGCAGAAACTCTACAGGCCAGAAGAGAGTGGGGGCCGATATTCAACATTCTTAAAGAAAAGAATTTTCAACCCAGAATTTGCTATCCCGCCAAACTAAGCTTCATAAGTGAAGGAGAAATAAAATACTTTACAGACAAGCAAACGCTGAGTGATTTTGTCACCACCAGGCCTGCCCTAAAAGAGCTCCTGAAGGAAGCACTAAACATGGAAAGGAACAACCGGTTCCAGCCACTGCAAAAACATGCCAAATTGTAAAGGCCATCGAGGCTAGGAAGAAACTATAGCAACTAACGAGCAAAATAACCAACTAACATCATAATGACAGGATCAGACTCACACATAACAATATTAATGTTAAATGTAAATGGGCTAAATGCTCCAATCAAAAGACACAGACTGGCAAACTGGATAAGGAGTCAGGACCCATCAGTGTGCTGTATTCAGGAAACCCATCTCACGTGCAGAGACACACATAGACTCAAAATAAAGGGATGGAGGAAGATCTATCAAGCAACTGGAAAACAAAAAAAGGCAGGGGTTGCAATCCTAGTCTCTGATAAAATAGACTTTAAACCAACAAAGATCATAAGAGACAAAGAAGGCCATTACATAATGGTAAAGGGATCAATTCAACAAGAAGAGCTAACTATCCTAAATATATATGCACCCAACACAGGAGCACCCAGATTCATAAAGCAAGTCCTCAGTGACCTTCAAAGGGACTTAAACTCCCACACAATAATAATGGGAGA